>NC_056741.1:1313636713-1313659213 GCF_019279795.1 Protopterus annectens | reverse complement strand
TATATGACTTTAACAAATACACAGTAGGGAGCAGCAGAGCCTAATGGCATTGCCACATTGTGCCTCAGAAGAGCTGCTAAAGGTCAGGACAGTTCCACATTACTTCTTGGCTCAGCAGTACCTAACGGCATTGCCATATTGTGCCTCAATGGGACTGCCGAAGGTCAGGACAGTTCCATATTACTTCTTGGCTCAGCAGAGCCTAACGGCATTGCCACATTGTGCCTCAGTGGGACTGCTAAAGGTCAGGACAGTTCCACATTACTTCTTGGCTCAGCAGAGCCTAATGGCATTGCCACATTGTGCCTCAGTGGGACTGCTAAAGGTCAGGACAGTTCCATATTACTTCTTGGCTCTACCAAGGAGTAACACAATCGCCTTCTCAGAAGATTACGTTTGTTTGCAATGGTGACAAACCACTAATGGCACAATAATGGAGCAGCTAGTTATTCAGAATGTGCTGTATTTCTCAGGGGTCATGCTAGATTAGGTCACAAAGGATCCAGATCACATAATATGTTACCATGAAGGCGCATAGTATATCTACTGCACAGATGCTCTCCCCACAATAAAGGTGTTGCTGCAGACAGAGATGTACCAGAGGACTATTTACTACAACGAGGTGTGCAGCTTATTTACTAAACAAATGATGCCCCTCCTCACCCAGTGGCACTAAAACACATCAGAATGATATAGCAGATCAGTAATAATGCAATGAAAATAAATCATATTTGTCACAAATTGATAAAATTCTTAAGTTAGATTTCACATATTTAGACAATTCCTATTGGAACTATTCCTGAAAATTTAATAATGAAGACTTCTCTGAAGAACACAAGAAAATACTATTAGAATCTACAAATAAAACAGCATCTTCATTATACTGGAACATTTTTCACTTGGAAATTCTTAAACAGAGTTTTTGCCACTCCTAACAACATTACAATTGTGTACAAATCAAATAGAATTAAATGCTGAAGATGTGATTCTGAAATAATAGCTGATTGGGCGCATATGATATAGGAATGTGAAGTAATTTCCCATTTTCGGAAAGAAATTAATAACTTCATTCAAGCTCTACTGTCAGATAGATGTAATATTTCTAAATCTTTAGTTTTATTTAATGCTCTGATTTCCTGAGATAATTCCAAAAACTCAAGTGCCACTTCTTTGCTCTATTTTTGCTATAGCCAGAAAGTAATTACTAAAAATTGGAAAAGTAAAGATACCTCCTCTAGTATTGAATTTATTAGTATGGCAGAATTGTTTGCAGTAGTGAATTGCATAATATAAAGATGAGAACTTGTAATATTACACATTCATACAAATCTTGGTTTAAACTTAAAGGCTTGCTTGAAAAATATTAATTGTTCTTGATGTATAACATTGATGTATTGATCAGCTGTGGACCTATGCAGATAGTTATTTGTTTGTTTTATAATTAATCTATTGTTTTAAAACCAAAAAAAAAATAATGATACAGCAATACAGCATTACTATAGGAGACAATAATAGAAGTAACACAGCAACCAGAAATATTCTATGCCCCATTGGTGACACTGCCTTAAGAAAGATTAATGCCAGAGCACTATATGCTACCATAAGAGTGCAATACAACTGTCCCTTCTTTGTATCAATTTCTCAAGATAAATAGTTTGAGGAAAAATCCATCATATGTACATGGTGAAATTAATCACAGCATTTCCTCATACTCCATTGCCCTGCCGTCATCTCCTCTCGCACCTCCCCTCTTTAAAGGACTACTCGTCTGCTATCATTTATCCACTCACCCCAGATTACTTCTTTTGGCTTCTATATAGCAGGCACACTGACAATTGTGACTAATGTCCCTAAATGTAAAATAACGTATGTTGGATAGTCATTAACTTGTGCATATGATACTTTTTCTAAACTCATAACCGAATGAGTGCATGTAAACACAAAATAGATTGCAGTACTTCAGTTACACCTTTGCTCAAAGATATTTTTTATGCAGTGTCTTCATTGCTGCTCTTCCCAGAGCTAAGCCTAAATGTGGTCCAGTGAAATCAGTGCTCTATCCTAGTTAAAGAAACAAAACAAAACTAAACTATATAAAATAAATTAAACTGTACTAGAGAAGTTGAGTGCAGTAACATAGACAACATGGTACCAGTGAGAATGCCAGGGTTATCAAGACAAATCTTTTGTTAATGCTAAACACATTGGAGCAGAGTTATTACAAAGATAGTGAGCCCCAATAACGGCACTCGGTTATGTCAACATGGAAACAGAGCTGCATGGCTCCATTAGGAGGTAGAAACACTGTCATGCAGAAGCTCGTCTGCATCAATGGTACAGGCTACTAACACAGAAGCACAACTACTATAAAGATACCGTGCTCCCTCATCAGTGATACAGCATTAGGTCAGGCTGGTACCAGGGCACTACATGCTGTTATTAGTAAGTAGTCAGGCTGGCAGTGAAAACAAATAAAATTATCCAGTTGGACTTTCCCAGTAAACGAATCTCAATAAATAAAATAAACAATAGAAAGATGTTCCAGCATGAATTTGTGGTGAAATCATATATGCTTCCACAAGAAAATGGTGCAGCTGGCAGATACAGACCACCACCACCTAGGGCCAAAACACTGCCTGACAGTCTCTCAGCAGTCATGTCACTGTTGCGCACAATGGTGCAGTGGTACTAAACATTTCCATTAAGGAACAGTGTAGATCTTCAGCAGATCTAATGACCCTTAGCTATGTGACCACAGCACACAGAATAGTGCTATAGCAGTAACCAGTGCTACTGAAGGTTAACAAAACTCTCCGACAGATGCACTGATCCTTACTAATGACACTTCCATATAGTAGTAGGACAGCACTTACAAAAAGCTGCTGCGTGCTACATCAGTTACACTGAGACATATTAAAAATGCACTACCTCACTACAGGTGAGCATCCAGGGCAGCGCACTTTCCAGTGAAAAGGTACTGCCCTTCTTCGTGGTATGGTAAGACAACCTGGAGTAAGCTGCACCAATACCACACCCCATGACACTGTCATAGGTTAGAGTGGTGCCCAAACACTACCTGCTGTCAACAGTAAGAACTGCAGCTGTCAATCAGAAGGCGTTCTTTTGTCAGTGACACTACACTAAAGGTTACCACAGATGTCTAGTAATATAGTCAGTCAGATTCTACTCTGTACTGTGTGGTAGTACATTGGTCAGAATAGTGGTAGATAACTACAACTCACCATCAGGATTTAATCTGCCTGTTAGAAAGAGGCTGCATCCTTCTTTAATCACACTGCATTTGGTCAGAATGGTGCCAAAAAACTGCATATAACCACTATGGAGTTGGTCAGCTTTTCTGACTTACATCTATGGCATGCTCAAACACTCTCCTTCTCACAAGTAGCATTCCTGTACATCAGAATAGTGGCAGACTACAAAACACAGTTGCTATGAAGCAGATGCTTTCCTCCCTCGATGGCACTGTTGTAGGTAAGAACACTGGCATGTCAATACATAGTACTATCCTGCAATGGAAAAGCCAACAGAATGAGGCATTGCCTGTCATCACTGACACACTATGGATCAGAATGATTCTAGATTACTACATACTGCCATGGGGGAGTTGCAGGAGTAAGGCAGGTACTACACAGGTGCTATGACCCATATGACTGGCACCGCTATGCACTTGCTTCAAAATGCTTACACCACAAAGCAGTGCATCTACTAAAGAAATGTTCTACGCTTCATGTTTAGCACTCCCACAAAACACAGTAATGCCAGAACTCCATATAACTGCTATCTGGGACATGCCTTGCCTCTCAGCAATGACAGCTTTCAGAAGTTGTCAGTTATCAGCAGCACCACTGGAGGTTGGAATCACACCTCATCATTACATGCAACCAGTAACTAGAAGAGCTGCCATGGAAAAATAGTCTTTTTAAAATTAAATGATTGATATAGGTGAGATAAAAGGTAGATAACGGCATGCACTGAGCAGCACTACCATCATTAAACATATGTTTTGCTCTTACTAGTGGCATTTCCACTGATTACAGTGGCATCAAAATGCAACATTGCTCTATCAGAGAGCAGCAAAGCTGTCAGAAAGATATCATATCCCTCATTGGTGGCCATGCCATGCCAGAATGCTACTAAAGCACATCAGGGTAGCACTATGAATGATGCAGTGTATCATGGGACAATGTTTAGCCCCTCATTAACAGCACTGTCAAAGCATAATGGTACTAGAGCACTCAGTAGCAATACTGGTCATAACACAATGTGCCAAGATAAAAGTTCTACCCAAGATGATTCTCCAACCAATAACATTGTTGCAGGTCAGAATGGTGTCACAGTACTGTCTAGTACCACCAGGATGTGGAAGAACTATCAGACATGTGAACAGCATTTCATGAAGGGCACTGCAATAGGTCAGTCAGAACACAACACGGTATCATCTTTGAAGACAGCAGTTATATAGATGCTTGCTCTAATCAGTGGCACTGTTGTAGATCAAACTAAAAGCCAATGCATTAAATGCCATAGTCACAGAGGATCACAATTATCAGAACAATATCCCCTCCTCTCATCTATGGCACTCCTGTAGGTGACACTTGTGTTACAGAATGGCTGACTACCACTAGGGAGTACCACATTCTCAGTGTGGCATTGCAGGTCAGATGTTAAAGGAGACAACCTTCTAAACAGCTTCTGATCCTAAGTCTGAGCCTTTCCATCATCACCAGCATACTGTACAACTTTAACCAACTCACTTAACCAGGCAGTCATCCATGTCGTTGCTCAAAAGAGACATTCTGCCAGGATCACTAATGCTAGCAAATTAAATAAATAAAAAATGTAAATAAATTGTATATCACTCTTCAGTGGCAGGAGGACAAGTCTAAATTATGCCAATGCACTACATGGTGATATCACATTAAAAAAATATGTCAGACTGATGTTCTGCCTCTTACCAATTCTAGTGCTGCAGGTCAGAATGATGTCAAAATGCAATAACACCACGAGAAAGTGGTACCACTACTAATAATTCTGTGGGCCTGCTTCCAAGTCACAAATGGTCCTGCAGCAGTATGTCCTACCATTACAGACAACGGTAATTGTCCAGAGATAGTCTATGACTCCACTAGGGGCACTGCTACTCATTTTAATAGAATGACAGCACATATTGCTACTTTACGGAAGCAGCACACCTGTGTGAGTGACATCTTTTCCACTCATTAGTGGCACTGTCACAAGTCAGAATTATGTTATAGTGATGTCAAACTGTTACATTCTAGCAGAAGTGGGTAGCATGGATGTCAAAGTGATACATCCTCTCATTATATTAGTTTCAAAGGGTGAAAAATAATATTACATACTATTGTCACAGCTAGTCTCTATTGTCACAGAACAGCAAATCCACAGAGATGGCTTGGTTCCTGATCAATGATATTGTAAGTCTGGATATGATATATTGTCAGGAAGTCATTAACATGCTTTATCCCTTCAAAAAGTGACCCTCATTAGGCAGAAGTTTTGCTAGTCATAACTGCCAGGAAATCTAAACTAGAATGGTTCCACAGTTTTACATGCTGCCAGTTGAAAGCTACATAATCTTCCCCTTCTTTGCTCGCATTGTTGTCAGGTAGAAGAGTGTCAGACTACTGGATGCTACCCTCAGGTGTAGCATAAAGTTCTGCCACATACCTTCTCCCTTCATCAGTGGCTCTGCTATCAGTTAGAAGAGTGTCAGACTACTAGATGCTACCCTCAGGTTTAGCACAAAGTTTTGCCACATACCCTCTCCCTTCATCAGTGGCGCTATCAGTTAGAAGAGTGTCAGACTACTAGATGCTACCCTCAGGTGTAGCACAAAGTTTTGCCACATACCCTCTCCCTTCATCAGTGGCTCTGCTATCAGTTAGAAGAGTGTCAGACTACTAGATGCTACCCTCAGGTGTAGCACAAAGTTTTGCCACATACCCTCTCCCTTCATCAGTGGCGCTGCTATCAGTTAGAAGAGTGTCAGACTACTAGATGCTACCCTCAGGTGTAGCACAAAGTTTTGCCACATACCCTCTCTCTTCATCAGTGGCGTTGCTATTAGAAGAATGTCAGAGATATCTCCCTCCTCCCCATTTATCAGCAGTCCAGTTTTTACTCATAGTCCTGGCAGAGGATTACATATTATCATCAAGCACTGTTTTGGCTATTACATAGGTTTTGCTATAAAACAGATGGTTTTCCCCTGAAATTACAGTGCCAGCAGCAAATAACAGGTTGAAAATGTGGGGAAACGAATTGAAAACTCATAGAGTTATCACATAAATTTGAGTAGCCTAATGTAGCCTCTTAACTGTAAATTTTAAATATCTACTCAAAGAAGCTACTTGACAGAAGATTAGTGTCAGTGACTCAATAGGTAGCACACTCAACTTTGGTCCTGGAAATCAGAAGACTGTTGGTTCTATTCTCACCCCAGATGACTGAATTTTCCATTAGGAGGTGCCACGCTCCTGAGTGTGCCATCCTTCAGATGAGACATAAAACTGATATCCCTTCTGTTTGAGTTGGCAGCAGTGTATGTGGATATAAAAGATTGCACTTACTGACAAGACCCATGGTGTCGGCATGACCACCAACTCACGCCTTCCCTGGAAAGAGACTGCTGGCCTAGTGGGACCAACCCAGTCACCAAAGTGCAAATACAATTTAAAAGAGCATGCAAGGTTGTCATTTCTCTTGAACTGTTTCTCGAATATGTTCTATCAATTTTTCATATCCAAGCAAAATCACATTTATTCTACTCAAGAAGGAAATTAAAAAAATCTAATTCACTTTCTGCATATTTTTGTGATAAAGCATAACAAATTACGTGTTGATATTTTGTAGTAAAACCTTCACAAACTGGTAGAGTTAAGATGATGTGATGACTTGGGTGGGTACAGTCTTTGCAGTTTATTTACTTTTAATACTGTCAGCCAAAGTTAACAGTACAGCCGTTTCTTTGCAGTACATCATAATTATACACTAAGACTGTCACAGTTGTCAGTTTTCAGACCCAGTGTATATGACACAACAAAAAAGGATTTTTTTTTGGTTAGTCTGCAGTACTACTTCCAATCCACATGTTCACATATCTTGTACATTGCTTCATATATGACTGTCATAAGCATTAATGTAGAACATTTAAATTACTATTATGATAAGCAGCCTCAGTTATGACAATTCATTTATTTACAACAAAGTAAGTTTTAGTTCTGACACCAACTCACCTTTGTAGCTGCTCATTCTCAGTGTCGCAGGTGACTAGTAAGTTCATTTAATGTTAAGTTAGGCAGTTTAACAAACATTCTGCTTCACTCCTGGAGAAATGCCCACATCCCAGCCAAGGAACTGCCCACATTCCAGCCATAGAAACATCCATATTACAGCCAAGGAAATGCCCCCATCCCAGCCAAGGCCTAATCTACCTTCCAGCGGTCATGGAGCTTGTAGAGCCTTGAGCTCAAATCTAAGTCAACATTTAGCTGTTTTGTACAAGAAAAGGTAATTGTTGTGATTCACATTCATTTGCGTGTTATTTTAAATTAATGAAGAGGCAGCTTTAATTAGCAGGAAGAAAAGAAATCTTAGCACATTTTAAAGTGTAACTATGTAGATCATATGCACTTGGAGACCTACAGCATCTGTCCCATAGGTCCTCATCTTAATATACCTCTGCACCAATAACACTGGTGAACATCTGAGAAGCAGTGGAGAGCCACTGTCTATAAAGTTTCACTTCTCTGCTGTGTTGTACTTCTTTACTGTTCAGCACACAACCTTCCCCCAGTTGAAGTAGTCCACCAGGAGTACAAGTAAACATTGGGCAGTTACAGATACTTGTTTCGTGTTTACCACATCTCTATTTCTGCAGTCATGGCTTCATTATAACCTTTCCACAGAAAAGTCAGACTCATTATTCTACCTTTTTAACAAGCAATTTTCCTTCAGCTTTAACACAGATCAACTCATCTCCTCTCTCCTCAACCTTCTGCCCCTTGATATTGCAATTTGATTCTTCCAAGCGTTAGTTTTTTTTTTTTTGTCAGAGCAGGAAAACTCCAAAACAGAGATTCTTTAACCCTGTCACACTGGCATCAGAAATTGGAATGCTAAGTGCTGTTTTCCTTTATTTTTTTTCTTAGTTTCTACAACTCAACATTGTTTTTATTAATTGTTTGTGTTGATCCCAAATATTATTTTGTCAGAAATATCACATTCATAGCATATTGCAAAGAAATTACTATCTTAGCTGTTGCCAAAAATAGTTAAGCTTCCCAGTAGCATAAGGCAGGATTCACATATTTAAGTGATAATAATAATAATAATAATAATAATAATAATAATAATAATAATTATAACAATAATAATAATAATAATAATAATAATAATAATAATAATATCAAGAACAACAATAGTTTTCAACTCTCACCTTCAAATTGCAACAGACATACCATATTTTCTCAAGGCACACAAAATAATATTGCAAAACTAATCCCCATTTGGGATGTACCTTACAAGACACCTGCAACAGCTGGGAATACCACAGAAGTACCTCACCAAGAGGATCACTGGCCTCAAACAGATGCCCTATGCAGCCCGACTGAAGAAACTCCAGCTGTACTCTGCTGCTTACTGCCTGCTCAGAGATGATCTCTGCCTGACATACAAGGCCATGTCCAACCCAGAATTGATGGACATGCTCCACCTAAAGAAAACCTTATCCCCTCGAGCCACACACTCCAGGGATCTAAACCTCACCACAACAATAAATAGGACATGCTGGATGGCTTGATTCCTGTCCCAGAGACTTCCCATGCTTTGGGACAAGATTCCAATCTGCATTAGGCAGAGCTCCTTGCTAACACTCTTCAAGAGAAACCTTGACGAGTGGATGGGAAACAGAAAGTTTACCCCTGGGATCACTTCAGTGGTTCTGCTGGACAGAGGCACAGGGAACTAATCTAAGGGGGCGGCGAAAGCAAACACATTCCGGCTAGGCTTATAAATGCCTTCGGGCAGATAGCCTAGTACCTACCTATGAACCTAATTTCCTTTTCAGGTGGAAAAATATATTTTGGTTCAGAAATGAAAAATGCCTACTACCTCATTTGTGAGACACTATAAAGAAATTTCTCTGCCATACATTTTGAAAGACAACATTGAACCTATCAAAGTTGCAAGGCTATGTCAGTGTCTTTCGGCTTTTCCCGGTTGAAATAAAAGACAAACTCATAATATTTGCATATTTAATACTATCACTCCTAACCTTTAAAGCAACAACGTTATGACTTAAGTAAAAAGTTTCACAAGTAATAAAAAAGCAAATGGACATTTTACTTATAGAAAACAACGTATTTGGACTGATACGTCCATGGTGCCATGCAAAGAAACTGACCTATCAAAATGTTTCAAATCCAGAAGCCTACATTTGCCAAATCTAGCGGGTCCACATTATAGAATGAGTTGTCAGAAAAGACTCAAAACAAGGAAAATTACAATTATATCATTTATGAAGGGAGACCAACTATTTACAAATCTGCAAGGAAAGAAATGAAACAAAAGCATGGACTAAGGCCAAATAAAATGGGTGGGAGGGGGGTTAAATAACAGTATATATACTAAATGATATCTTCAGTTAAGCATTTATGAAGTAACACAATGAGAATTAAAAAAATACCATCTGAAGTGTTCAGTTATATAGGAGCTGATTCTGAGTCCTTTCAAAGATGGATAAAAGGTAGATAAGTCAACTTTATCCCAAGAGGACATGCTGTGTGGTTACTAGACAGCTGAGAGGGAGACCTGGTAATACTACTAACTATGATTTTTAACAGGTTGTCTAAGAAGGCTAAGGTTCTCGAATAGTAGAAGGGGCTAAACGTAATTTAATTAACATTAATAGAAGTCAGAAGTAAGTAGGATGCCAAGGACATCTCAGTTTGACCACAGTAATATGGAAAAATCATAAAATCACTGCCACAGGAAAGTGTTTTAGTGTAACTGGAATACTGCTGTCTTATACTAGTTGACAAAGCCCATAAAATTAAGAAATCAAATTGTTTATATAAGTCAGAGAAGTTTCAAATTTCTAAGCTACCACTGTGCGTCCTCATGGACTAGCTTTGAAATGACTCCTGAGACCAAGTTTAAAGTGATACTTGTTTAGCTAAATGTGGTCTTTCTAGCCCTGTTTCATGGTCCAGCTTGTTTACAAATCTCCTAAGGTTTAAGCAGTTAAGGCAGGCCAAGTGGGATAGAGTTGGCACCTCATAAGAGCTGTGGACCAGGCATGAGTGCAGTACCTACTGGCATAGCTATGGCTATGGTTTAAGACAGTGAGTGCCAGTGGTTATGTGTGAACCTATTGGAAGTTAGCAGCCCTTTGTAGGTACAGAATACAAGGCAAAGTGGATACAAGATGCAACATTTATGCCATGTAAATAAATTGCAGTTATTTTATTGAGTAACCAAGGCAGTTCATCTGAAAGGCCTGTGAATCTGGATTATTTATATTTCAACAGTGTATTTGACATAGTGCCAGACAAATCTTAATGAACGAACAAAACAACTGATTAACAACAAAGCAACAGTAAGGATACCAACTAAGGAATAGTTATGTACTGCTATTTAAATTTAGTACTAAACAATGATTCTAGAAAACAACAACACAGGAAGACAACTACACATTCAAGAGAAAATATGAAGTGAAACAAAAGTGGAAAGGATCCTTGGGGTAATCCTATCAATGGACTAATTGTAATCACTCCTTCTAAGAAAACAATGAATAAGTCAGTGAAGGGTGACAAAATGGGGTCTGCCTCAAAAAAGAGGTCTGATGCTTTACAGAGCCAAAAACGTTCTCACTGATGCAACTAACGCTACACCAGTCACTACTTACCTCCTCCCCACTCTTCTTTATGGCGGTCCCATGCTTACTAACCTCCAGGCTTCACAAAAATTAAAACCTGAACAATTCGATAACAAAGTTGCTAATCTTGCAGCATATACCCCTTTCAAATTCCATGACTGTATAGCACTGAAAAGCCTAAACTGGTTAGAACTGCATAATGAACTAACATATACAAAGCTTCTTACCACCTATAAAATTATCCGGCATCCATCTGTCTTGTCCAGCACTAAAAAACATTCTACACAACTGTGTTCCCAGTTGGACATTGCTATCCAGTGACCAAACATTCCTGTCTGTCTACAAACCTAGCAAATCTGTTGGGTGTTGCCTGTACTCATAGAAACATTTCTAAGGCCCATAACTCCTTCCCTGTATCCAACAGGTCTATACACCCCCTAGCATCTTTCAAAACCTCTCTGAAAGACTTCCTAGCTAAAATCTCACTCTGTTCTTGCTCAAATCCAGGATAAACCATATCTGAACAAGTACCTTTTTATTCCTTATACCTCCTTACTCTACCTTCCTCGCTTACTTCCTTACTGCTATGTAATTCTCTTTCTTGACTTTATATCTAAATATACCATAAGCCTGTTTTCCTTCCCTTCATATTGCAGTTCCTATTTGTATTAGACTAACTTATCTTTAATTACTCTACAAACTGTCTAAATTGTCTCTAAATATTAAATGGTTGTTATATACCTTTTATTGATTCTTAACCAATGTTTTTATATTATGTCTAATTTGTTATAATAATTTCAACTTCAGATGTTTTTGTTTTATTTTTGAATATTGTAAAATTATTGTTCTTAAAATGTTTTGTAATCACTGGGAGATTTTCTCCATGGACCTCCGCTAAAAACAGACTTCTACCCAGTCAGAATTTCCCAGTAATCCAATGTCAATAAATACATAAATAAATAAATAAATACAACTTAATTAAAAAAATATTCTCTTTATTTAAGTGTTTTTAGTGAAATAAATACTTTGTTTTGCTTGTTAGCCATGTAGGTGAGCTTGGTCCAAGGAACCTTTTCAGTCACAAAGTAAGCCAGCATGGAAAAGATAATACACATGAAACATTGGCTTAATGTTGGCAACAAAATATTTGTTAGTCACATACCTCTCAACCTCTTATCATAAGAATTCTTGACCAAGCAAAAATAATGTGAGGAAAAAGTCCTAAAAATAACAACGGATTTTAAATATTGCACCTATAAAGTAAGAAGGTTGATAGACCTGTACAGGTTTTGCATTTGCATGCATGAAAGATATAAAGCCTGTCAATCATTATTTAGGGACCTCAAACCTCAATGATTTGCCAGTAAAACACACATATTTAGAGAAACAGACTACAAATATGAGGCAAGAATTTGGACAATCTGAGAAAATCTGGGCACTTGAAAGGTATGATTAATCAGTAAACAAAACCGTTGTACTATATGAAAGTGTAATATTAGTTAAGCAGTTACAATAAATTGTTGAAGGTTTTCATTATACAAACCAAATTATATAGAATTAGACTGATGTAAAAAATGAATACTGGCAGAAGCTGCTCCTAGATGTGTCAACATTTCAACAAAGTTTAGTGACATTAGTGCTAAATGAAAGCATGTATAAATGACAGACAGTACAAAAAGTTATGACAAGCAGTCCTGAAATGATAAGAAAGTAATTAATATGAAGGGCAGTGTGAGTATTTATATCACTTACATAAAATGTAAACCATATCAGAGGAATGGGTTATGGTGAATTACGGCGAACCAGAGAGGTGCTAAGTTTGTCAAAAGTGCAGTGTAATTCTCTCTCTCTAAAATATCTGCCTAAATATTCCTTAAAATATTTGCATTTTTCTTAGATGATTTTTTTTTCTTATCCATTATTAGGCTTATCAAGATGCTGGAGCTATTTTAAAGAGCAGACAGTGAGTATAGGTTCATAGGGAGGTACTAGGCCCGAGGACATGTATAAGCCTAGCCAGAGTGTGCCGGCTTTCGCCGCCCCATTGATTAATTAACTGAGCCTCTTGTCAAGCAGAGCCAATAAAGTGATCCCAGGGGTGTATTTTCTGTTACCCATCCACTCGTCAAGGCTTCTCTTGAAGAGTGTTAGTGAGGGGCTCTGTCTAATGTAGTTAGGCATTTTTTTTCCAAAGCATAGGGAGTCTCTGTGACAGGAATCTATCCCTCCAGCATGTTCTATTTATTGCTGTGGGAAGGTTTAGCTCACTAGAGTGCGTGGCTTGCAGTGACTTGGATTTCTTTAGGTGGAGCATGTCCATCAATTCTGAGTTGGACATGGCTTTGTAAGTCAGGCAGAGATCACCTCTGAGTAAACGATATGCCACTGAGTACAGCTGTAGTTTTTTCAGTCGGGCTGCATAGAACATAAGTTTGAGGACAGTAATCCTCTTGGTGAGGTGCTTTTGTGGTCTTTCCAGCTGTTGGAAGTGTCTTGTGAGGTACATCCCAAATGGGGCATTGTACTCTATGATGGGGTCTGATGAGTGACGATTAGAGGGGCACTATAAACTCTTTATTTCTAGATGCGAACCCCTTAGTAATTAGATGGGCCACATAGAAGGATTTCCTAACTACTTTGGCAATATGATTGTCAAAGGAGAGATTACTATCTACCTGGGTCCCCAGATCTCTTATTACCTCTTCTGTATTAAGGGGGCTGCCGCCTATGTGGTAATCTGTGGGTGTTTTGTTTTTTCCCAAATGGGATGACTATGCATTTTTTGGCATTTAGCTTGAGGCCATTACTTTGACACCAGGTGTCAGTCTCAGTAAGGCCTTTTTGAAGGATGTCCGTGTCAGCCGGAGAGTCAATTATGGCTCCCAGTTTGCAGTCATCGGCAAACCTGGTTAGCCATAGTCCTCCTGTGTTTGCCTATATTTCTGAGAAATATATGCCGAACAGTAGGGGTCCCAGAACTGAGCCTTGTGGGACACCACTTGTGACTGGTTTAGAGTCGGACCTGGAGCCTGCTATTCTTACCGTGTGAGTTCTGTCTGTAAGCCATTTGGCAACACATCTTGTGACATAGGGGTTTATGTTCAGGCTGGTGAGTTTTTCTATAATACCCGAGTGAGGAATGGTGTTGAATGCCTTGGCAAGATCACGGTAGGCTGTTTGAACCACCTTTCCCTCATCTATGGCCTTGGTGACTGTCTCCAAGAAGACAGTCCAAGACAAGTCAGTAGTATAACATTGAGCACATGTGTAAATAACACAGTATGTACTGCTGTTTAGTATGCATGATCTGCCCTTAACAAAGCCGAACTGGGTTGGGTCAAGTGTTTGGAGGTTCCCAATGTCTTTGTTAATGAGTTCTACGATGATGCGCTCCATAGCCTTGCAGACCAGGCTAGTCAGGCTTATGGGGCGATAGTTACCAGGGTCAGTTGTGGCCCCTCCTTTGTGGAGCGGAATAACAGTTTCTGTGTGCCATTCTATGGGCACGTAGCATGTGGAGAGGCTGAGGTTGAACAGCGTGTTTAGGTGGGGGGTTAGTTTGTTCTGTAGTTCATGCAAGAAGCAGCCTAGGACACCATCTGGCCCCACTGATGCTGTGTTTTTGGCTTTTCAAAGGGCTGTTTTCACCTGTGCTTCTGTGATTTCTGGGACACTACACTTTCCGGTATTGTTGTGGGCCCTTTTGAAGGTGAGAGGGAGGTGAAGTTTGCACTGAATCTATCTGCCAGGATGTTGGCAATATCAGTAGGTTCAGTATATTTTGTGCTATTTTGCACTAGCTCAGAGCATATCTGCGAGTTGCCACTTAGATTCTTGACATAGCCAAAGAAGGCTTTGTGGTTATCTTTCGAATCCTTGGCTATTTTTCTTTCGAAGTTAGCCTTGGATGATTTTATAAGGGACCTTAGTTTCTTACTGATACTGATCAGGGATGTCTTTCCTTCTTGGGATTTGCTTTTTTTCTGAACTAGTTTCCTCCTTCTGTTGTATAACCTGTTTATGGTAGGGGTCCACGAGACTGGTTTTCTTCTCTTAGGGGAGTGAGTCCTGGTCTTGCTAGGGATGGCAAGATCCATGCATCCTTGTAGGTGCTCATAGAGTGCAATTGTAAAGGATTCTGCATCTTGGGCAGTGTTATCCTTTAGCGTGGGGGCTGTGAAACTTACCACCTCTGCCTTAAGTAAGATGAAGTTTGCTTTAGAAAAGTTTTTCACTGTGGTTTCCTTGGTTGGGGGTGGTGATGGGGTGTGGACATCCAGGGTGATTAGTTTATGGTCTGATCTAACCAGTGATGGGTTGACCTCTGGAACGGAACACCTGTCGCCCATGTTAGTGATGACCAGGTCCAATATGTTGTGGCCTCTGGTAGGGAAGTTTACCAGCTGATCCAGGGCATTTGAGTTGATAAATTCCACGAAGCGCTGAGCCTGAGAGTTTGTACTCAAGCAGTTTTCCCAGTTAATGGTAGGGTAATTGAAATCGCCCAATATCAGGGTGTTCGGGTAGGACCTTCATGTTTTCCAGTGTCTCCAGAAAGGCGGAGTGGTGGTCCTGGGTCATGGAGGGTGATCTGTAGCAGGCCACAATTTGCACTGCAGATTTGCTCGATGTTAGTTGCATATGGATTATCTCAGAGGTATCATGCTGCGCCACTAACCTGGATGTGTGAGTATCCTTGATGAATATGGATACATCCCCCTCCTTTTGTGTTTCGGTCCATGTTCTGTGGCCGAAATGTGTGGGATGAGTTGTAGCCCAGTAGTGCTGGAGTGCTCTCTGGAGCCTTGAACCAGGTTTCAGTTGCTGCACAGATGCTGACATTCTCCATACTTCGTGCTTCGAGCACATGCATTTTGAGATTTAAACTCCTGGCGTTGAGTAACATAACCCTCATTTTTTTTACTTGTGCTGTTTACGGTGGTGGGTTTGAATTTTGAGCCTTGCTTAAAAAAGGCACTATGGGGGCAGCAAGAGCCTTGGCCAGTATTTGAAAGCCAAGGGGTGACAGGTGCAAGCTGTCTCTTGCGAAGCAATGCAGCTTGTCGAGCATGTCATTCCAGGCTGACAGACACTGGATCCCCTTTGAATGACACCAGAAGCTTAGCCAATTGTTGAAATTGATAATTTTTTCTTTATACTGAGGTATCATTCTTGGTGAGGGCAGGATGCTACTTAGGGGCAGGGTCATACCTGCCTGGGCTACATGATCAGAGAGCTCTTCCATGTCTCTTTTCATGTAGTCTAGGGAGGTACATTTCAGGTCATTCACACCAACATGAACAATGACAGAGTCATATTTGTACTTGTTCTGGAGTGACCCGAGTGTTTGTGTTATGTGGCAGATTCTGGCTACCGATAGACAGCTAACAGTAACCTTCTCCTTGTCCAGCCTAGTGAGTGGGGTGTCAATGTGCCTGACTATTGAGTCGCCTATTACTAGTGTGTTATGTATGTTATTTCGCCTTAAGAGCTGTGATTGTGCGGCACATTGATTTTGTGTTTTATGTATTGTCTGGTTTGTGATGGGAGGTGCAGGTTTTGTGGATGTCTGTTTTGGAGCTCTCTGATGCTTTTGCAGGTTTTTATTTAGAGCCTCCGAGTATGATTTTGTGTATTTATGTGTATTTTTTGCCAGTGCTGGTTTAGTAGGTCTATGTGAGGCTGGAGGTGTGGTGCAAGTGTTAACCTTTTCTCCTCATGACTGTCTGTTCCAGTTTTGGGTGGGGAGACCTTAGCCTCCAGTTTGGCTGTATAATTGCATCTCTCGCATATGTTAGTGTTTTGTGGTAGGAGGAGAAGGCTGTCTGTGTACATGAGGCAGTTGTAACATTGCCTCAGGATATCCAGATTCACCAGCTGGACTGGAGAGTACACCTGAAGTTGCCCTTTGGTCATGCCTGAATAGTAGGGTGAGCTGCTTAGTCGCTTGGTTGGTGAGGGGTGGATAAAGAGCCTTGCCCTGCTGGGCAGTCAAGTGTCGGGGTATATTAGTGCTTGCTATTAGGTCTGAGCAAGTGCTGGATTATAGGATGCTTTTTGAGTGCTTAGGTTGAGAGTTAGACTAGTTTCAAGTGAAAAACTGGAGAGGAGACTTAGTGGAGCTGGGAATAATTTAACCCTAGCTAACCAGTGTTGTCCGGCGCACAAAACTGTGCAACCACAGTTTTTAAACTACTAATTTCTGGGCTGGAACCACTCCTCCAGGGACAGATGGCTGCTCAAAGTTCCCCTGTCTCACAGGTGAACAGAGAATCTTCCCTCTGTCCAAGTAAGGTGTGGGAAACTCAGAAACTTGTAACACAGCCCTGAATTCAGCACTAGCCTGAACACTGGACTATACCAGCTTAGAAAGGCTGGAAACAAGAAAAATTTTTTTTTTGAAAATATAAGGCATAAACAGTAAAAAGTACACTTAAAACAGCTTTAAATGTCTTCAAATGGTTTGGGTTACTGAGTTATTTTGAAAGGAATGATTGAAGGGCTTGAAAACTATTTAATTTTTAAGTGGTGAGCAATATGTTTTATCCATAAGTTTAAAGGTTTCAATTTTATTTAAAAGTTGAAATACAAACATATAACACACAACAGATACGATGTAGGACAAAAATAACCACAATTTTCTGTCTGAAGAGTGATAAACAATAAATTATGCTACAAAAGTTTAACAAAAACAGTAACAATGCTTCATGACTCATGTTTTTGCATATTGCATGAAATGAAGATGCAATTTGAAAATGAAATTAAACTGATTCATGGAAGATGCAAAGATTTTTTTTTCCCCTGAACCAGTTAATCAGAACCGAACTTCTGATGGGGTAAGTAGTTTCAGGTAAAGGGAGGAACTGACAAGCACACATGAAGCAATTTCTTTGATGAGCAGAAAAAAATAAGGTTTTGGTCTTGCAGTCAGTAGCTTATCCAGTAGGCAGACCTGTCTTACAAATGGACAGACTAAGCCAGATAAGAGTCATGTGCCATCAGATGTGACATTCATATGTGACTTTGATATAAGCTCGTAATGTACGTGCTTCCTCTGCTTCCAGTCTGTCCATCTAACATCTCTTCCTTACAAACTCGTGGAAAAGAAATGCAAAAATGCAGTCAGATATATAGTTTAAAACTGTAAGTATGGCAATCCCAATGAGGAAAGATTTATCAGATGAAACCCAGTTTTATAACTTTGACACTTACCAATAATTGCAGAGTGAGGTTTCGGAATACTTTTTGAGGGGCAACATCACATGAAGCATGGCGCCCATGTTTATATGTTCATCATGAACAGTGAATTCAAGGTTACTGTGAAAATATTACCTTAGTGGAAAGAACTGCACAATGCCAATAATCGGATTCATGACTTATGAAGCCCATATAAGACAACCAAAACATAAGTGCCAAAAGTACTGAAAAATGGCCACCCTACAAGCAAGCAATCCCTATGTCTGGCAACACGCCTCAGCAGCTTCCTCGTACCTCATCTATGGCCGGTCTGATTGCGTTAGGTGGTCTAAGGCAGTGCAGCAACTGCCTTTTGCTTACCAAATGTTCACTGTTGCTACCAAATGACAGTACAACCTACAAGAGATGTAAATACTTCAGAATCATACAGGCAAACTTCATGCAACAGTCCACTATTGGTAAGCATCATAACTCCATCAATTCACATTACTAGACTTGTAACTTATGCTAAGGCTGCAAGGAAAATTTCCCCAGCCTTCTAGAATATTCTGTAAAATATCCCAGCTTCTAGCATGCAAGACAACATCTACTACTGCTCCACTTACACATCCAGCAACACCACACAGTTTACCCAAGTGTCATCAGGAAATCAAGCATAAGCCCATAAGGCCCAGTAAGTCTGCTTTCACACAAAGAAATGCCTTAGTCATATATGACTTTATGGCTAGGTATACAGACTTCACACTCAGCAGACTAGAAAATAACTGGGTGACTGAAAGTTGCTTGTCTGGTACTATGATCTGTGATGTTACAAGGGTCCTAAGGAGCCCTAAGCCAGACAAATATGACTATGACCTAGTGGAAGCCCATGTATGAGTGAATGTCCTGAGGGTCTTCACCAGAAGAGATATACAGAGTGACATGATTGAACTTATTATGATGTATTAGTGTATTAGAGGCGGGAAACATGCGGATCTTGAGTAGTATCTTGCTTTCGTGAAGAATGATGCTTAGACACCAAAGTGAAGCAACTGGATTTAACAATGAGCTACATACCTGGTGTCCTTCCAGGGGGATCTAGTCTGTGTCAGTCTGGGTTATGATGGCAGATAAGACTTCCTGTTTTGCCAGTGATGGCTTATACCTCTCATACAAGGTCTTCCACATAAAGGCTAAAGCCTTTACTGCCCCCATAATGCCTTTTTTAGGCACGGTCCCTCTTCTGGATATTCCTACATAACAGACAGAAAGTCAAATTCAGAGAACACAATGATACCACTACTCAATGCTTGGAGTCTAAATAGAAAAATGCCAGGACATGAGGCTCTCCTGCAACTTGAACGTGTTCATATTGGCATAGATACTGTGAAGCAGTTTCAGAGCGATGACAGCACTCCATCTGTGCCAGGGTTTAGAGCCTACCATACCTTCAGACAATTGAATAAATGTGGGAGAGTGTCTGTATTTGTTATAAATATCATCGCCTCACATCAGAATGCCAAAATCCTAAGTTGGAGCTCCTGGACATTTAAATCACCCTTACCAAATTCAACTATTACTTTATTGCTAGCTACAGATCCCAGTCGATGCCCCCAAAAGATAATGAAAATTACCTTAACGCCACTGAGACACTAAATATCAAACCAAATGCCTTCTTGCTAGGGGGTGTCAATTACCTAAACATTGACTGGCAAACTAATACCTCTAAAAATAGCTCTGTTCTGTGTCTCATAGACTTTGTTTGTACCAATGCTCTAGACCAAATTGGAAAACCACCCACAAGAGGATCAAACATCCTTGGCCAGGTTATTACCAAACTAAAGCTTCGCTCTATCCCACTCACACACTCTCATTCTTAGTTAACTATGACCATAGACTGACCACCTTCTCTGTCAGATCTAGTTGTACTAACTCGTCAGCAAATGAGGACATCTTTAGGGACTTCTCCATGGCAAACATACTTCAGCTTGTAAAAGACATATATAAAATTCCCAACAATCTCTTGCAAGTAACCCCAACTGAGACTGCTGCTGCATTTACCTCTGGCGTTTATCTGCATGTGGAGAGCTGCACAGAAAAGTCAGTACCCATATGCTCTTAATGTAATGGTAAATTCAGGAATAAGCTTCTCTGGTGGAACTCACATAGAAATAAATTATATAACAAAATAAGGAGAATAAGTTGCAAGAAATTGCTGTCTCCCACTTAAGAATTCACTAAAGCTTATCAACAAAGAACTTAAGAGTGCTAATATAAAATTTAAATAAGAATATGAACTTAAGATTGCCAAACAAAAAAACTTTCTTGAGCTAAGTCAGAAACTTAAGGACTCCTGTCCAACAATGCATTGAGCTCATCCATAATAATATTACTCACTCTGATCCCAACGATTTTGCACATTAGCAGACAGATACTTAGTCCACACTGTTGCCCCCACTAGCCCTGAAAATTTAGTTTCCCCTTAAATCTTATTGGAACAATCCCTAGCAATAATACGTCTACAGGACCAACAATATACCATGTCATATTCTCAACAGTGACAAATATGCACTATTTCAGCCTCTGCCTAATGCTTTCAACCTCAGCTTGTCTATAGGGTTTGTGCCTGATGCCTGGAGAGCAGCCATACTAACTCCCTGACTCCTGGTGCGCAGTGATGTCACAGAAAATGCTGATGCTAAAACTGCAGAGAAAAGAACACTCACTCTCATGTTTGCTCTTATTTATAGCAGCAAAAAGCAACCACCTACCTGTCTGTTGATATCTGTCTATAGCTGTATCTATCTATATACATATATGCATGTATATATCTATATATATATATATATATATATATATATATATATATATATATATATGATACACACATATATATATATATATATATATATGTATGATACATACATATATATATATATATATATATATATATATATATATATATATATATATATATATATATATATATATATATATGATACACACATACATATATATATATATATATATATATATATATATAGTTACACATACACATGCACACACAGATAGAAAGATAGATAAAGAGACAGACAGATAAACAGAGGCAGATATGCATACACATATAGCCCATGAATGTTTCAGAAAGTCTGGTTAAAGAGGAGCTTGGAAATCATACATACTGCCATCTGAAGTCTGCAGTGCAAAATGTATACGGTTCCAATGCACACCGCTTAATGTCCACAAATGACTAAAAGAACAACAGAAGACTGAAGAGCACATAAAGACAGAGGTGCCTTAAAGGCAGCCTAATTATGTAAAGGTAACATATTTGGATGGAAAATATCAGTCCCATATAACTAGAAAAAAATGAAAACTAGTACTTCAGGCCAGTTCCAATCCTTCTAACGTATTTTCCAACAGAAAGGTTACCTCTAAATGTCTAAGCTCATGATCGATCTGGAGGGAAGCACATCCCAGTACCTTCCCAAAAGACAGAAGTAAGCGCTATCTATGTAGCATTGAGCTATTCTTTTTAGTTTCTTTTCTAAATAGCAGTATAGATTTTCTGTCTCGTGCTATGACAGACTCACACACTTCTGAGTGATATTCACTGATAAAAATATCATCTGCAAACATTAATATTTCTGACACAATGTTATAATGTTCCAATATATTTCTAGAATGTACATTTATACAAACACTAGTTGAGCCTCAGTGTATAAAAATAATACTGCAAAAAAGAAGTGACAAGGATTTAAAACAAATATTTCTACAATACAGACAGACTAAAGGCATACTGGGAAACAGCAGTGTTGAGTAATAGAGATTGCATGCCAACTACATCCATCTTAAAATATGTTTTTATAAACTCTATTGCTGTCAAAGCCCTTCAGTATGTTTGCCGGCAGTTCTCCAATAATTTTTAAAGTGCCAATGTACTACATAAAAAACTGCAAAGAATATGCCACCTTAAAAAGCTGAAGATGGATAACTTTATAATTCCTAGCCGTGCTAAACATGTAAACAATACTGCCCTTGTACCTAGAGAACCGAAGAGAAGACTGTACTGTGAGAGTGCAGACAGGCTTAATATGTGTAAACCAACATAACAATGCAGCGAATGAAAAAAATGTCATATAGTACATGTTCAAGACTTGTATTTCCTACATATTACTACTAAACTAAATATACTACATCTATCAACAAAAACATACGCTATTATTACTCTCTTACATACAGGAAAGGCAATACCACAATTTGTCTATCCCTTGTTCCAAATGAAGGTACATATCTTTTTTGTGGGCGTATATATTCAAATTCTGATTACAAAGCAGTGTGAATTATATTGAACAAATAGGAAGTGTATCCCATAAAAATACTTGTGATTTTAAAAATATATATAA
>NC_056741.1:1313601713-1313629213 GCF_019279795.1 Protopterus annectens | reverse complement strand
AAACAAACACCAGTCACAACCAAAGAGTCACATAGCTCAGAACACCAGTGTTCCACCAAGCAACAGCACCTAAGGCAAGACAACGTACCCAACACTTTAGTCATAGGTGACTCTATAGTCAGGCACACTGATGTCCCACTCACCAGGCTGAACAAGGAAAAAATTACAGTCAGCTGCCTGTTGGGTGCCAGGATCCGCCATATAATGCATGCACTCAAGTCACTCCACAACAAGTACAAATATGACTCTGTCATTGTCCATGTTGGAGTGAATGACATGAGACATACCTCCCTGGACTACATGAAAAGAGACATGGAAGAGCTCTCGGATCATGTGGCCCTGGCAGGTATAACCCTAGCCCTGAGTAGCATCCTGCCTTTGCCCAGAATGATACCACAATATTAGGACAAAATGATTGACTTCAACAATTGGCTAAGCTTCTGGTGTCATTCAAAGGGGATCCAGTATCTGTCTGCCTGGGATGACATGATAGACCACGATGCTTTGCCAGAGATGGTATGCACCTGTCGCCCCTGGGATTTAGGTTACTGGCTAAGGCTCTTGCCACCCCTATAATGCCTTTTTTTGGCTAAGTTCAAAGGACAAAACCACCACCGTAACAGGTACAAGCATGCAAAATCTGAAGGTAATGCTACTCAATGCTAGAAGTCTAAACCTCAAAATGTACACTCTCGAGGCACTCCTAAAAATGGAGAACATTGATATCTGTGCAGTAACTGACACCTGGTTCAAGGCTCCAGAGAGCACCCCTGAAATACCAGGCTACAACTGTTACCACACTTTTCGGCCACCAATCCAGGATCGAAACACTAAAGATGGAGGAGTGTCCATATTCACCAAGGATATTCACACCACCAGGCTAGTTGCCCAACACAATGTGTCTGAAATTCTCCAGGTGCAACTAACACTAGGTAAGACTGCAATCCAAATTGTAGTTTGCTACAGATCCCCCACCATGCCCCAATATTCTCACTACACCTTTCTAAACATACTGGAAAATATTAAGATACAACCAAACACCCTAATACAGGGTGATTTCAACTACCCTGCCATTAACTGGGAAAACTACTCATGTACCAACACCTTTGCCCAACGGTTCTTGGAATTCATAAATTCCAACGCCCTGGATCAACTAATCCATAGTCCCACCAGGGGCTCCAATATCCTAAACCTGGTAATTACCAACATTGGAAATCGATGCTAAATACCTATGGTCACCCCCTTGCTGTCAGGTCAGACCATAAGCTAATCACCCTTAACATCCACATCCCACCCCCACTCCCCAGTAAAGAAACCTCCATAAAAAACTTCTCCAAAGCCAACTTCATGCTACTCAAGTCAGAAGTGACAAACTTCATGACACCCACGCAGACGGGAACTGAAAGTTCGACTGCTGAGTCCTATACTAAGGCACTATACGAGCACATCCACTCATGCATGAATCGTGCCATCCCAAATAGAACCAAGATGCTCTCCTCCCAAAAAAGGAAGCCGATCTGGTGGTCCTCTGCCATAAACAAACTTTACAACAAAAGGAAAAAACTGTTGCAGAAAAGAGGAAAATCCGACGATGCAAAAAATTCCCTTACCAGCCTCAGTAAGAAGCTGAGATCCCTGGTAAAATCCTCCAAAGCTAGTTACGAAAATAAAATTGACAAAGATTCCAAAGACAAGCACAAGGCATTCTATAACTATGTCAGGAATCTAAATGGCAATGCACAGATCTGCTCTGAGCTACAACAGAATGGCATTAAATATACTGATCCCAAGGATACTGCCAATATCCTGGCAGATCAATTCAGTGTCAACTTCACCCCCTATTATCCCCTAAACAGCCCATCTCAATACCGGAGGATTGTCAAATTCCGGTAATAATGGCCACACAGGTAAAAAACGCACTCTCCAAAGCTAAGAATACAGCATCCATGGGACCAGATGACATCCTGAGCTGTATATACATGAACTACAAAATGAACTGGCACCTCATCTAAGTGTCATGTTTAATCATACCCTCACCTCAGGCTTCGTGCCCACTGAGTGGTGCACAGCTACAGTTATCCCACTCCACAAGGGGGGATCCACCTTGGATCCCAGGAACTACTGCCCCATCACTCTGACGAGCCTGATTTGCAAGACCATGGAACGTATCATCATGGAACTTATAAACAAAGATAACGGCAACCTTCAAACACTGGACCCCACCCAGTTTGGGATCGTGAAGGGCTGATCTTGTCTTCTGATCCTGGTTGACTTCTTCGAATCAGTCTCCAGAGCCATGGATGAGGGTAAAGCAGTCCACACAGCCTATCTGGACCTGGACCACTCTGGAATCATAGATAAACTTACTAAGCTGGGAATTAATCCCTATGTCACTCGATGGGTTGCCAACTGGCTTACTGACAGAACCCACACTGTAAAAGTAGCTGACTCAAAATCCAGCTCCAGACAAGTGGAGTAATTCAAGGTTCAGTTCTGGGACCACTCTTGTTTTGGATCTACTTCTCTGAAGTACAGGACAACACTAAGGGACTCTGGCTAACAAAGTTCGCAGATGACTGCAAACTGGGAGCCATTATTGAATCCCCAAATGATGTGGATACTCTACAAAAGGGCCTTACAGAAACAGATGCTTGGTGCCAGAACCATGGGCTCAAGCTCAATGCCAAGAAATGTATAGTTATGCCCTTTGGGAAAAAACATGTACCCATGAATTACCACATAGGTGGCAGTACACTAAACACTGAAAGTGTGATAAGAGACTTAGGGACACAGGTGGACAGTGGTCTCACCTTCAATAACCACATCACCACAACAGTCAGGAAATCCTTCTATGTGGCACACCTCATCACTAAGGGCTTTTCATCCAGAAAAAAGGAAGTCATTGTCCCACTGTAGTCAGCCCTCATTAGACCCATTACAGAATACAATGCCCCATTTGGTATGTACCTCTCAAGACATCTGCAACAACTGGAAAGGCCGCAGAAATACCTTACTAAAAGAATCACAGGCCTAAAGCAGATGCCCTATGCTGACCGCCTTAAAAAACTCCAGCTATACTCTGTCACACATCATCTATTCAGAGGCGATCTCTGCTTAACATACAAGGCTATGTCAAACCCACAGCTGTTGGACATGCTACACTTAAAGAAATCCCAATCCCTCAGAGCCACATGCTCCAGGGATCTAAACCTTGTCATCACAATAAACAAAAGATGCTGGAGGGATAGGTTCCTGACCCAGAGACTCCCCAGACTCTGGAATAAACTGCCCATACATGTCAAGCAGAGCGCCTCCTTGGTCCTCTTCAAAAGGAACCTTGATGATTGGATAGGAGAAAGGAAATTCACCCCAGGGATCATGTCAGTCGCCCTGCTAGACAGGGGACCAGGGAAGTAAATAATGTGGGAAGAAATAGCCAGGGAATTGTTATGGCTAGGCTTGTATAGGCCCTAGGGCCGATAGCCTAGTACCAATCTATGAACCTATGATGACAGTAGTGGCAAAGACATCTTCCAGTGAATCAGATTTTGTTTTCTTCAGTTTCCTACTCCAGCTGGCCTGGATGTGTGTTTGAGGATGCAACACACACAAATCAGATTGTTTAGCACCCTGACATTTTCGTACCATCTCAGGGGCAGTGACCTCACACTGGCCCCATTTGAGTAGCATTTGTGCATGAGACTAACCACAGGTCCCCTCTAGTGGATGATTTCAGGTGTAGTTAAGCAAGCTATAATTGCCTGAAGCACTGCTCAGACTCAGATTATCTGATTCACATTCAAAGCTGAAAACACTGTACAAATAGAGATGGCACTTGTCTATAGATGTCACAGTTACAGTTTGCATTACTTGCACTACATTGCATTGTTATTACATATAGCTGTCACATGAACAGTGTGCCTTAAGTGCACTACACCGCAGTGTTATCTATAGCTGTCAT
Source organism: Protopterus annectens (assembly GCF_019279795.1). NCBI lineage: Eukaryota > Metazoa > Chordata > Ceratodontiformes > Protopteridae > Protopterus > Protopterus annectens. Next base: position 1,313,625,252 of record NC_056741.1, on the reverse strand, counting down.
ATGAACAGCGTGCCTTATGTGCACTACACTGCAGTGTTATTATCTATAGCTGTCACACTTACAGTGTGAATTACTTGCACTACACTGCAGTGTTATTATCTATAGATGTCACACTTACAGTGTGCATTACTTGCACTACACTGCAATGTTATTATTTACAGCTGTCACACTTACAGTGTGCATTACTTGCACTACACTGCAGTGTTATTATCTATAGATGTCACACTTACAGTGTGCATTACTTGCACTACACTGCAGTGGTTATTATTTACAGCTGTCACACTTACAGTGTGCATTACTTGCACTACACTGCAGTGTTATTATCTATAGATGTCACATTTACAGTTGTATTACTATGCTGTTACTCAATATTTCACCACCAGACTTGGGGGAGTATTATGCTACTACAGGAATGCATTTTCTGCTGTACAGTTTGCACATACTGGTGACATGCAATATGTAGATTACAGGCTAATGTACTTATACCAGAATGCTATAGACAGTGACACTACAGTCCTCCTCCTACTACCTATGGGGTGGTCAGGTCACAAATGAAACTTTGTAAAAACTACTTTAACTCCTTGACCACTTGCTATACAGAAAACATGCTGGATGTCTTAGACTTGCCACATACTAGCTGCATTCCTCAGTAACCTACAAAGAGTGTGTGTGTGTGTGTGTGTGTGTGTGTGTGTGTGTGTGAGTGCGTGTGTGTGTGCGCACATGTGTGTGTGTGTGTGTGTGTGTGTGCATGTGTGTGTGTGTATACGTGTATAATATAGTATTGTACATTTATGATTTTTTTATCTCGTGAGCTGTATTATTCATGTTGGCACACTTTCAGAATACCTCATTTATACCATACTAACATGTCCTTTCACGCTATGCTCTTCACGGTGGCTGCGAGGGTCAATGAAATACTACATCACTGCACTCCTGAAACATATACGTTAATCCTGCAGGCATTCACCGTTACACTACCAAGGATTACAAATCCAGTCAGTATTCCATTTACAAAAAAATGACGCTATACTTTACTTGGGTCACTCTTGCATGGCAGCTTTCCATTTGCAGTTAAATTACAACATATATTACTTGGGCAAGTGTTCTGCTGAAGCACGACATTTTGATAAAAAATGAGAAACACTGCAACACTTTACACCACTCTTACAGGATTGTACTTGCTATGTAACAAACACATCACTATAAGCTTTGAGGTAACATTCTATAAAAATGAGGGCTATTATTTTATCAAAATTTAGTACTCCTAAGGTACTGATGTTTCTCTGCTAAATATCTTATGAGTTAGAATAAGTGAAAATGACAAAAGTAGGAAAAACAGCACTTTAACAACACTCCCTCACTCACACGATGTCTATAACCAAAAAACACATACTCTGTGATTACGAAGTATTCGATACAGTAAACTCTCAGTCAACCGGCATCCATGGGAATTGGTAGATGCCGGATAACTGTAGTTTCTGATTGCTTGGGAGATACTATTAAAAATAGTTCTGACTAATACTGTACCTTATACTATTTGTTTGGTTTGACTTGTTCTCAGGTTGGGGACAGAGGGAATTTATTCCTATCTTCCCTTTTAAAACTCAAAATCTCTAAAAAATGCAAGGTGTGTGTGTGTGTGTGTGTGTGTGTGTGTGTGTGTGTGTGTGTGTGTGTGTGTGTGTGAGGGGGAGGGGGGACAGTAAATGCAACACATGAAAATTGTATTGTATTTCTTCAATAAATATTTTTTTGCCGGTTTCTTAAGAGTGCTGGTTGTTTGAGTTCTGGTTAACTGAGAATTTACTGTATTTCATAACATTAAGCCACAAACTACTGTTCTGCTACAAGGCTATGACAATGTTACATTGACACCTAGCTTCATCCAGCTTCAACATTCGGATATATATTTATGTACATTTAGGATGGATAGACTTAAGATTAAATGAGACACTGTGTGTGTGCGTGTGTGCATGTGTGTGTGTGTGTGTGTGTGTGTGTGTGTGTGTGTGTGTGTGTGTGTGTGTGTGTGTGTGTGTGTGTGTGTGAGCCCATGTATTTGTGAATTGTGAAATAAAGCATATAAAGCACACTGGAGATGTGGTATTGAAGCTGTATGTGGATGTTGATGGCAGTGTAGCAGTGAAGAAGTTTTTCTTACTAACCTTATTTTTGGTAATTTCATTGTTATACCACACAAGATATCACAAATGGACATTTTAAGTCCTTTCTCAACATCCCGTTATAAATAATATATAACATTCAGGCAGCAGTGTATCTACAGATGGGTTCTACTAGAGTTTAATGTGTTAATATCAACATTCTTCACTTTAATAACGTCTGTGCTTCTTATCAAGTTTGGAAGATAAGAATGATTACAAGCACATCACATTCTTTGGAAATTACATTGCATTTCTAGAGATAAAATAGTAAGTCTACAAGCTCCAAATGACCTACATGGGCAAGGCTACTTTCTTCACCTCTTTGTCAAGAACTAGAAGCCTAAACTGGAAATAACTTAGGGGATATCCCATGAGGTGAGAACTGCATAAAATAATGCTGAATTACTCAAAAGTTACAAGTGTGTAATTGAGCCAAAAAGCCCATTCATTTCATATAAGGAGAAAGAATTACCTGTTCAGTGCAAAAGCACATACGTAAATGGATACATGTGTGTCTTAAATGTGGTGCCACAGTTGACTGATTTGACATGTTCATCCAATCTAAGTTTCTCTAAATATAACAGAAATAGTACAATATGGCAGAGATGTGGACATGCATAACAGCTGAGGGGAGCTCTACTTTTTATTGAAAATCCCAGCTTCTTCATACCTTGAATGTACAACTTGCAATAGAATTCACTATTATATGGTCAAAATATGTTCACTGTCTTTACATTTGTAAACAAATGGGCATGTCATGATTCCTTTCAGCTATTAACCCAAGCTGTCATAAAGCAGTCTGTTAGTAACAAAGCAGACATTTCAAAGGGTTTACCTTTGAAAGGTTGAAAATCAACCTAGCAAACGACCCTTTGTGCAAACTGGAATGACAAAAATCATCATTCCGATTTGCACTGAAGTTCGAAAATCAGCAAAATGAAAACCAGATTCACTAATTTTCGAACTTCAATTCAAAGATAAAGCATAATGCAGCCCCCCTGCACCCCCTACTTTATTATTCTAACTCCGAGGTCGCACTACAGTGGGGAATGGGTCCACTTCCCAACAATGCCAAATCTGCAATGAGCGAACGTTACTGTGCGTTCGCTCATTGCACATTCGATCCATTCTGTTTTCGGCCTTCCAAAAACTTGAAAAAGCCCTTTCGGACTTTTGTATTTCACTCATATGCATTACACACATGTAAAGGTAAACCATTTTAAAGTCCTACAAGCAAGTGGACATATCTCTTATTTCAAGACGTCTGGGCAAAGGACCAAAATTAGGGACAATTTTTAAATACTGCTCTATTTAACTTAACAACTTGATAGAATAACTGATGTTGCATTAGCATTACATTTCTGGAGGTTATAAAGTCTGAAACTCAAACGTCTTGTTATTAGTTAGTGATTTCACGTCTTGATAATTTGACAGGAAACCCCAAATTGTATGAGAAATGGACCAAAAATGTGAAACAAAAATCCGGACAATGTGCAGAAATCTCAGCAGTTGAGAGATATGCATGTGGGTTTGTTTTACCTGATTTTATATCTTTTAATCAACACATGATTATTCAAGCACAAAATATCTAAGTCCTTGGAAGATCACTACTTAAAAAGGTGACACTACCAAGGTTGCAAAACACAAAAACATTGACAGGAAACCCCAAATTGTATGAGAAATGGACCAAAAATGTGAAACAAAAATCCGGACAATGTGCAGAAATCTCAGCAGTTGAGAGATATGCATGTGGGTTTGTTTTACCTGATTTTATATCTTTTAATCAACACATGATTATTCAAGCACAAAATATCTAAGTCCTTGGAAGATCACTACTTAAAAAGGTGACACTACCAAGGTTGCAAAACACAAAAACATCCATACACTCCTTGATGCAAGACACCACACTGCAAAACTATATACAACTCTGATATCATGCAAACTTAGATAAAAGGGAGGAAGTAAAAAAAAATGGAACAGTCACCTTTCTCCTTCTTCTCAGGGTTAAACTGCTACTACACAATGCTGTGACCTTCCAGTGTTGATATTCTGAGCAACTGATTATCTGGCTACAGGCAATGTACACAGGGCAGAACATGCAGAATGGTATAACTTTTAGGATAAAAGTTTACAAGAAAAAGGGAGCATACAGCTAGCTAACTAACTAACTTAACAATCAACAAACAATTTGCTGATCGGATAAATTAACTGGTTATTTGACCCGGGCTCTTTTGTAGAACAAAGACAAGCAAAAATAAAATTAAAATTGCAAATCAGCATATTTACAAATAACAACAGTTCAGCAGTATCAGTGGTACAACAGGTAGCATTATGGGTACTACTCTCACAAAAGGTAGATGGATTGTTGGCACTACAATGCAGCATTGTCTGTTCCACTGATTTAGTTGCTCTGAAGTCATTCTCTAGCTAGCTGTTGGATAAAGTAATGTATTTTTACACTGTAGCAAACACTTGTTTTTACATCAAGAGGTCAGTGGATTTTGCATCTAGTGCATTGGGCCTGGTCTGTTTAACTTGAGGAAACACTTGATATTTCTGCAAGTAGCTTTATTGGCTGGAGGGCTTAAAAATCAGCTTATCTTGTTTTTAGTATATTTATAAATTCTATACAATTGAGTGGCTCTTGGCTCATTTATACAAAACAAGGTCCTTTTATTGAATAATCACACTTTTATAAGCTGTTTAAAGAACACTGCTCTATTTTTATCTTTAAGTTTGTTTGTGGTAGCATTTTGTATCTTTTAAGTTTCTTTGCGGTAGCATTTCACTCTATACAGTCCTTTACTGTGCTTTTACATTAGGAAGACCTGGATTATTCATCTAGTGGCAGTAGGTGTTTACCTGGTCTATCTGAGTTGGGAAGTACACAAAAGGCTCTAAGTATTTTTTTGCACTTCTCATATATTGTGACTATACTTTAGCAGTTTCAAAAAAATGTACTGTCTGCAACTGTTTCAAGTAGTTAATTGTACTGTTTTACATTGTATCTGTTATTTGTAGGGTTATTGTAGGTAGTTTGTGTGGTCTTTTTACACTTTGACTACAAATCAGCTATTATACATTATAAAGGTGTTTCTATGCACCTTTGTGGCAGAAGTGTGCTGATCTAACCTAAGTTGGTGATTGCTGGTGGAAGGCTTATCTGCTTTCCTGATTGGTATTTAGATTAAAATTTGTTTCTGTTTGATTGTATTGAAGCCTCACATTGTTGAGCAGCACCCTGTATAGACACAAAAGCCAAGAAGCTCAATTTTCCATAAACAGTTGTCAGTGAAGCCCTCCCAAGCTTTTCTGTTGCTATAGAAACAACTCAGTTGCCCTATTAGTAGCACTGCCTTATTGATCAACTTTATCCTACACATAGTATAGGTCCATCTTGTAGTCTTGGTGCTACCAGCACAGTCCTGTCAAATTAATCCATTCCCTTACCTTGTAAATCATGTAGTAAGAGCCTGCTATCATGGATAGGCAGTTTTCTCATCGTCTCTCTGGCCAGCTGAATAGACATGGGCATCCTGAGGAAATGTAGCAATTATCTTATGTATACTGACAACCACTTACTCCTGAAACAAATATTTTATATGAGAGATGTAGTCACATTATGAAATTGGAGGGAAGATTCCCGCTTAAGGAGAAACTGAATACCAAACAGGTTGTTTGTCAGCACACACACACACACACACACACACACACACACACACACACACACACACACACATATTTCCCATATTAAATAAGGACATGCCACATGAACCCACATATACAGAGGTATTCACTACTAACTTACTAGAAGATCAGGGGCCTCCCAAATGGAAACCACTAACACACATGATAATGCAGAAAACAACCACAACACACAATAACACACATTCCAGTGTCTCAACAAATAACTCCATAAGGTGTAACACCACAAAACCTAATGTATTGGTCACAGGTGACTTGTGAGATACACGGATGTTCCTTTAACCAGCCTGGATAAGGAGTGGGTTAGAGTTAGCTGCCTATCATGGGCCAGGATTCGTCAAGTCACTCAACCACAAGTACCGGTATGATTATATCATAGTCCATGGGGGGTGTGTGAATAACTTGAGATGTACCTGACTGGACTATATGAAGAGAGACATGACTGAGCTCTCAGATTATGTGTCGCAGACAGGTATAAGCCTAGCCTTAAGCAGCATTCTACCTTCTCCAATGATGACGCCACAATACAAACAAAAACTGATTGACTTTAACAATTGTTTTAGCTTCTGGTGTCAGTCTCTTTAACAATTGTTTTTGCTTCTGGTGTCAGTCCAAGGGGATCAAATATGTGTCAGCCTGGGATGACATGGTTGACAGGCCACGCTGCTTTACCTGAGATGGTCTGCACCTGTATCCTTTAAGGTTTCATACTGGCAAAGGCATTAGCCCCACTGCTATTGTCCCTTTTTTTAGGTAGTGTCAAAATAACCAACCTCCCAAAATAACAACATCCTCTCTAGGTAAACTCAGGGTACTGCTGCTTAATGCTAGAAATCTAAACAAGAAATTGCACTCCCTAGAAGCAGTCCTCACTTTGGAAGTTGCTGATGTCTGTGCAGTCACTAACACATGGTTCAAAGGAGTGGAAAGCACCTCATCCGTTCAAGGCTACAATGCCCTCCACACATTCAGACCACAAATTGAGTGTGAAAGAACCAAAGGAGGAGGTGTATCCACACCTCAAGACTGGTCAAACAGTATGACTTGCTTGAGCTACTCCATACCCAATTAACTATAGGGAAAGCCCCCTACCATAGCATAGCTAGCTACAGGTCCCCCATCATGAAACAGGAAAAGCATACCACATACCTAGATGTGCTGGAGTCACTTGCCATACAGCCCAACACCTTACTCATGGGTGATTTTAATTATCCTACCACCGACTGGCAAACATACATGACAACAAACATGCTGGCTCAGAATTTCTTGGACTTTGTCAATGCAAATGCTCTGGAACAGCTATTCAGCATGCCCACAAGAGGCTGAAATGTCCTGAACAGGAGAGCACTGCAACCCACCCCTCCCCCACCATGTGATGTCCTCCCTGGTAAGACCGATAATAAATCAGTCTCGTTTGATCTCATTACAGAACAGATACCCCATCAAGCTCAAAAACACTTTTTCAAAGACAAATTACCTCCTACTAAGTGATGGTATCAGAAGTTTCAAAGCCCCCTTGAATGCAGAAAACATGGACTCTTATGCAGAGGTGTACACCAATGCCTTGTATAACCACTTAAGCAGTTGTATAGAATTGGCTGTACCTGACCGGATTAAAACCAGGTCTTGCCGAAAAAAGACACCCTGGTGGGCCCCTAGTATAAACAGGTTATACAACAAGAGAACGAAACTAATGTCCAAGAACAAAAGGGAACTGGCTCAGAAAAGGAAGAAATCCCTCTTTAGCTTAAACAAACAAATCAGAGATTTTGTCAAGTCCTCCAAAGCTAGTTATGAAGAAAAAATAGCCTCCATAGCTAGGGATAATCACAAGGCATTTTTTAATTACATCCAAAATCTAAAAGTGAATACCCAGCTAATTGCTGAACTGGTTGTAGATGGCACCACCCATACTCAACTGGAAGTAACAGCCAACCTGCTACCTGACAGATTTGGAGAAAACTTCACTCCCTGTCCCCTCCAGTCATCCCCCAAAGTATATCTGCCACCATTCCTCAACCTATTATCTCAAGACAGCAGGTCTTCTAGGCACTCTCCAAGGCCATAATTATGGCATCAATGGGACCAAACATCCCAGTTTGCCTTTTAAGCAACTTAAAACATAACCTAGCAGACCCACTTGGATCCCTGTTTAACCACAGCATGCAAACTGGATATGTTCTGATGGAATGGAGGACAGCAACAGTAATCCCTCTGCATAAAGGGACCATCAACCAAGCCTGGGAATTATAGGTCCATAAGCTTGACTAGCTTCATCTACAAGGCCGTGGAAATAATTATTATGCACCTTATTAACAAGGACACAGGTAATCTCTAAACTCTGGACCAAACCCAGTTTGGATTCGTTAAAGGTAGATCGTGACTGTTAAACATGGTTGACTTCTTCGAGAAAGTTATCAATGCCCTGGACAAGGAAAAAACTGTGCCATACCACCTATCTTGACCTAGCCAAGGCATTTAATACAATACCCCTAAAAACTCTCCCAGTTGGGAATTAACCCCTACATTATCAGATCAGTAGCCAAATGGCTTACTGACAGGGCACATACTGTCAAAGTGTATAACTTCACCTCTAGTAAAAGACCAGTCACCAGTGAAAGTGGGCCCTTTACTGTCCAGAATTTATCTCTCAGAAGTCCAGGCAAGCTTGGACTGCCTGTGGCTGACCATATCCGCTGATGATTGCAAATTGTGAGCAATCATTGAGTCCCCTAATGATGTTAATATACCGCAGACAGGGTTAATGCAGACAAATGATTGGTGCCAAAGCCACAGATTAGAGCTAAATGCAAAAAAATGCATTATTATACCCATTGGGAAAGTTGACATCCTTGCTAATTTCATTATCGACAGCACCTCACTAAGTGTAGACCCAGTAGTATGTGATCTGGGTACTCAGGTTGATAGCAATCTGAACTTTGACCACCACATATTCACAGTAGTAAGGAAATCCTTCCATGGGTCACATATTATAAGTAAAGGCATCATAACTAGATCTAAGGATGTTATAATTCCATTATACTTGGCCCTCATCAGACCAGTAATTGAGTACAATGCTCCCTTTAGCATGTACTTCACTAGACAGCTGCAACAACTGGAAAGACCACAGAGGTTTCTCACCAAGAAATTACATGGTACACAAAACAAGTCTTACATAGAAAGACTGAAAGCTCTGTCACTGTATTCAGTCTCCTTGCTAAGGGGTGACGTGCCTGGCTTCCAGCGTAGTTTCTAACCTGGCCCTTTTGGAAATGCTACACATTCGTAAATCAAACTGCACAAGGGTCACTCACTCTAAGGATCATAATATGAACAGGTCATGCTGGATAGAGATAGCCACTTCTCTGGAACAAGCTTCCAGTTCATGTGAAACAAAACCCCTTCCTGACCCTTTTCACCTAGATCAATGGATGGGTGACCGCAAATTCACTACTGGGGTGACACCCATGTCCCTCCTGGACAGAGGAAGTTGGTATCAACTACCATAGACACTTACCTCTGCAAACTTCACTCACCTAACCACTATCAACTGGGGCAACTCAAGATAAATATGCCTAGGGTTTTAAGGGCTATAGTGCCATTAGCCTAGTAACCGTCTATGAACATATGAACATATGGTGGGGTGCTACACTCCTGAACATGCCATCCTTTGGATGAGACTTTAAACTTTGGTTCTGCATGCTTGAGTTGTTGGTATTTCAGGTGTGTGCAAGTGATCCACTAGCACTTGTCAAAAACAGTGCCCTGTCCAATTTTCCCCTATTAGTTTAAATACCACTTCAGGTCTCTCTTACCTGAAAAGAGGCAATTAGCCTAGTGGACTATCCCTGTCAAGAAAGGATAAATAAATGAAAATAAAATAAGATAAATTAAAAGTTCACAGCTAGTTACTAGGCAGACAGTCAAGGAGAACAATTAGAAGCCTATCCCAAATTCTCAAATGCCCCAAAGCACTGTCTCATTAAATTACTTGTTCACGGTTCTACAGCAGGTAAAGGTAGGTGGAAAGATTCAAACCCTGCATCCCTTGCTACAGGAAGCAGATGATCAGCATGTTGGAGCTTTAGTCCTCTGACCTACTAGCAATTATAAATAGTTGATATAAACATTTAATAATGGTCATAAGCATTAAAATATGATACTGTTTACATAGGATGTTCAGACTATATATACTTATACAACATGCATCCAACATTTTATCAACTCATCCAAAGTGTCTGTATAGATGTGAATGCATGAAGAAATTGTCACAATTTAAGCATTCTTTTTACTATTGTCTTTAAATACCTGTGTTTATTTTCTTTGAATATGCCCTCTTTTAGTTTTACTTCAAAGCATTTCACAGTTAAATTACTATATGCTTTCCATGGTGATTGATTAAAAGCAGTGGGTCAAATTTTGGAAAAAGTCTTCTTTCCTATTCTGAGTCCAAAGTAAAGGTCACATAGCACAGCAGCTTTACAGTTATTTCTAAAGGAATAAGACATTTCTCCAATAGTCAGCTTGCTGCTTGGGGATGGAAGGACAGACATTTAATAATGCTGTAAATCAGGGTATTTAGCAGGAGAGTAATACTGCTCATCACAGGTAACCAATGGGGCATTTCCAGAAGCATGCAGTGCACAAGTAGAAAAAATAGTGGAGCAAGTTAAGGGTTTCACCTATCTGTGTGGGGGGTGATGAGAATGGAAGTCTGAATGAGGAAGTCAAAGCTAGAATCAGAAGGGCTGCAGCCACCTGGCACAGAATGTCAGGCGTAGTGTGTGACAGAGTATTGTCAAAGAAGCTCATAACTAAGGTGTACAAAGCAGTGGTGCGACCAGTACTACTGTATGGTACAGAGAAATGGGCAAAGAAGGCACTGCAATTGAGGAAGCTAGAGGTGATGGAGATGAAGTGCCTGAGATGGGTTGTGGGATGCACACTACAGGACAGACAAAGAAATGAGGACATCAGAGAAGCCAGAGTAGCTCTAATTGCAGAAAATGTCAAAAAGAACAGATTATGGTGGTTCAGGCACATGTGCTGAAAAGCAGATGATGATTTGGTGAAGAAGATTTAAGGAAAGAGAAAAAAGGCAAGATGAAATGAGGGTATCCAGCAAAGAGGTGGATGGATTGCATTTGAGAAGACCTGTGACAATCAGGTATAAGTGTCTAAGAAGGTAGGAGAGAGATGCACCGAAAAGAGAAAGAAATGGTGACAGTTGACTCAACACCCGCAACTCCATGTAGAAAATAGAAAAATAGGGATGAAGATGATGATAATGTAAGTTACCAGGGGTAGCAGTGCGAACAAATGGCAGCCACCATACTCTACATTCAGTAACAGAGTATATCTTGCCAGGCTTGATGTGTTACAGAAGACAGAAGGTGTGAAAGCCTGTATCATAACTTCAGATGAGATAGGGTCTTGCTTAGTACTGATTCTGTATGAATTTTAAATGATAAGGTAGGGTCTAGAGTGAGATCTACTTTGCCAGGTAATGTCTAGAATCTGACTAGAACATGGGGTACTGGGTAGGATTTTAGGCACTCCCTGTTAGGAAACAAACAGCAGAACAATGAACTTGTTATGATTTACTGAAAGGCTGTTATTTCATGCCCACTACTGAGAGGAAATGTGTGTTTTAAACAGAATGGTATCAGCATTCATCATGATGTTTAGAGAAAGGAAGTCGACAGTGATATTTATGAGAAGGGAAAAAGTCTTGATGCTAACACACATGTAGCAAGGCCAAATGGTGGCTGTGGCATTTACCTTCACAGTTTGAAGACGAGGAACAGAAAAAAAAGTCATCTCAGAGTTGATGACCAAAAAGAAGAGGAAACACAACTTCAGACTAAGCAGGGAGTCATCGTATATATTCATACTGGCTTTTTTCAGTACTGACAAGTTTGTTAAATGTAGCAAAGAGCCATAATAACTGCTTGCTTCTGTTCACTGACTGGCAAAAAGACAAAAAAAAACACTTCAGGCTAACCAGAGAGTTATTATGCATCTACATAACAACCTTTGCTAAAATGTGTCAAATATCTTTGAGAAATGATATTAAACAGCCAAAATTAAAATGATTGCTGATACTGGTTGCAGGGACTGATCAGTACCTTTTTTATGGTGCCATGCATGCCTCCTACAGCTTTTGCTTCTGGATGCAACCCCATTCACCACCATCATTGATCCTGCATAGCTTTGGCTACTGTATAGGACACTATACATAACTCAAGTGTATTTTTGTTTATGCTAGCCTAAAACGTATGGTCTGATAGTCGATTTGTAAATCAAAATATTGTGTTTTCTTCACAGATGAACTTCTCCAGCTTGGCTAGTAAGAGGGAATGATTTACTGTTTTCATTGCTAAGGTCTTTTCTATAAACATCTCATCTGTTATAAGGTCATCATATTGTTATCTATACAGCAGTTAGTGAACCATATCTGACACCTGTGCTGAGCATCATACAGAAAGCCATAGTCATAGAAAGTCAACCAAATGAATATATATATATATATATATATATATATATATATATATATATATATATGTTTATATATACACACACATACAGACACACACACAGATATGTATATATATATTTTATATATATATATATATATATACACACACACACACACACATATATCTAGCTATATATATATATATATATATATATATATATATAATGTGTGTGTGTGTGTGTGTGTGTGCATGTGCGTGCGTGTGTGTGTGTGTGTGTGTGTATCAAGGCATTTCTGCTAGTGGAGACACGACTGGCTACTTGGTCTGAATGGATCTGGGACAATGCCACTAGTGACAGAGAAAGTTAGAGGTACTGAAGATGAATGCCAGCAATTATAATAGGACCTGACCATTTGAAGAACGGCAGATTTTAATTTATTATACTATACTCCAGATTTCTTGTTCAATTTATTCAAAAGATCTTACACTGATTTGGCTGAAGCCTTTTTGGAAACAGAAGACAGGGCTTGTGGCTGGTAAGGTATTTTTTAATGCTCTAAGGTATATTTAATGCTCTTATTATATCAACACTTGGCTGATTATATCAAGAGAATTGTGTTTGATTTGTAATAACATTTAAGGAGGTTTCTATGTTCCCCCAGAGGAAGAAGGGAAGAGCGAGGAACAATTAATTTCCAAAGGGCCCTAGATTATTACTAACTGGAAAAAATGACTACAAAGGTGATAACTATAGTTCAGTGGATACTTCGGGAGATCATGCCTCACTCTTCGAGAGTGGCTTGACTTTCACTCCTTTGAGAAAAGGCAGTATTGCTAAGACCATTGTTGAGAATGTTTATAAGGAAATTGAATTTTAGTATTAGTTTGACGATGATTCAAGTATAGAAAATGATGATCCTTGTAAGAAACCCAGTGTTTTTAATTCCCACTTAAATTCCATTATTTCCTTGTTTGAAAAATGTGTGAATATGATATAAGAAAGGTTTACAGGTGGGAATTGTAACAATCTGGGGAATATTGAATGGAACTTACTTAATTACATTAGTAGTAACCATGCTGTAAAATGCATGAAACCAGATAAAGGAAGGAGGATGTGGTTATGGATCAAACTGATTATATTAGTATAATGGTGGTTTTGGTATTTACTGATCAATATGAAGAGAGTTCTAGTTACCAGCCGAACATCTCTTATTTAAAAACGGATAGGGCTATCTATGGCCTACTACTTGATGAACTGCTTTCTATTGAATAATTCACTTTTACATTTCATCCTACCTTTAAACATCTGTTGCAAGACTATCAGTTATTGGAGATCCCACATTCTAACTCTCACCAGTGGGATTAGTACTTCTGTTTTCTCCTGGTGAGAGAAGGAGTGCAGAAACACTATTTCCTGGAGACTGCTGATCACCAGAAAGCCTAATAACTGCTTTGCAGGTGATAGCTTGGAATCTGTGCTTATATTCTGGTCCTGGTGAGAGAAGGAGCAGAGTGCATTGATTCCCGACTGTTTTCTAGTTGGAGAGTGAGTGTTTATGCTTAACGTTCCTGATTGGTCTAGTTGCTATTCAAAGCATCTACCAGAAAAAGGTTACAAGCCTACAGACCCTTGTATTATATGGGACAAGACTGTGGATCACCAAACCGGCTGTGGCCTGCTTCTCTTCTTGGGACTGGTGCTAACATTTTACTTCTGGTGAGAGAAGAAACAAAGGAGCATTGTATCGCAACAGAGTGAAGCTGCAGTGAGACCAGCATTAATAGCAGCCAGGCAGTAACCATTCATGTGACTCCCCTCTTTTCATCATTCTTAACAAGCTAATTATTTATTTTTAGTCAGTACTGCTTGATTTGTTTCTAACATCAGAATATCTGCCTAAATACTTCATCCTTAAATTTTCAGGGTCTACATATTATTTTCCTCTCAGGGGTTTGGCAGTGCTCTGTACAGACTCAGGCACCTTCAGTGACATTTTCCCTGTAAAAGCCCAAATGAAATGTCTCCAATACCTAGTTGCACACAGAACAACTAGTTTGCAGTGACAAGCACTGTCCACATAGTTGAAAACCGGATACTCCTGACAGTGACTGATATTCTCACTCCGACTGTCTAATCAAATAAAAAGGGTCTGTTGCCATGGATATGAACTTTCCTACTGTCTCTGTTACTGGCTTCGTGGATATGGGCATCCTGAGGTAATGTAGAAATTGCCTCATATTTACTGACAACCAGTTAATTCCCAAACAGACTGATATGGTATGTGAGAGATGTATTTTCACAATGTCACTGGAGGCAAAGCTCTCACATAAAAGTACTCCTAATGTCAATAGGGTTGTCAGTAGTACACACACTGCACCCATCACACACAATTCAAAGCAGACATATCAACCCACATATACTGAGGCACTTACATGTAACCTTCCTAAACCACAAAGACCTCCTAGACGAAGTACACCTAACAAATACCCTCAGCAGCCCCAAACTGCACTCTTTCAAAACAACACCCACATCAACACATACAGCTACATCTCATGGAGCCAGTACCTCTAAGCCCATAAGGCAAGCCACCATACAAACCAACATTCTAGTCATTGGAGACTCCATCATGATGTCCCTCTCACCAGGCTGAGTAAGGAGAAAGTTAAGGTTAGTTGCTTATCAGGGGCTAGGATCCGCCACATTACGCATGCACTCAGGTCACTGGACCACAATTACCAATATGACTCATAGTCCATGTGGGAGTAAATGACCTGAGACGTACCTCCCTAGATTATATGAAGAGAGATATCATGGAGCTCTCAGAATATGTGTCTCAGGCTGGTATGAGCCTAGCATTGAGAAGCACTTTACCTTCACCAAGGATGATGCCACAATATGAACAAAAAATGATTGACTTTAATAACTGGCTTAGTTTCTGGTGTCATTCTAAGGGGGTGCAATATTTGTCAGCATTGAAAGAGATGGTCAACAGGCCATGCTGCTTTGCCAGGGATGGTCAGCACCTCTCCCCTCTAGGCTTTCAAATATTAGCTAAAACATTATTTTTCCCCATAGTGCCTTTTTTAAACAATGCCAAACTGAAAGTGCTTCCACCATAGCAAATCAAAACCAAGAAAATCTAAAGGTATTACTGCTCTATGCTAGGAGTCTAAACAAAAAACTCCACTCCCTAGAAGTTTTCTTTACCCTACAGAATGCTCTTTACCCTACAGAATGCGGGTGTCTGTGCAGTCAGAGAGACATGGTTTAAAGCACACCGACAGTGCAAGGTTATAATGCCTTCCACACATTTAGGCCAGCTTCTTCACAGGCAGGGACTAAAGGTGGAGGTGTCTGTATTTACATCAAAAATAAATATAACTCATGGCTGGTCAAACAGGACAATGCACTCCAGCTGCTCCATGTTCAAATTACCATAGGTAAAATCCAATACCACTTCCTTGCAAACTATAGGTCTCCCTCTATGACACAGGAAACTCATACCATGTATTTAAACTTATTAGAAACATTACCCATTAAACCCAATACCATATTCATGGGTGACTTCAATTACCCCACTATTAACTGGGAATCCTATGACACCAAACATACATGCACAGAGATTCCTGGATTTTGTAAACACAAACTCCCTGGACCAGATCGTCAATACACCAACAATACTGGATCTGGTCCTCACTAATATCGGAGACTGCTGCACTCCCCTACTGTAATGCCTTCCCTGGTAAGGTCAGACCGCAAAATGTCCTCCTTTGAAGTAAAAATAAACATAGACCCCCAGCTAAACCTGGAATATTCAGGAACTATTCGAAGGCTAACTTCCTGCTCTTAAGTGATTACCTGGCAAACTTTCAAGCCCCCATAAACCCTAACAACACTGCTGCCTCTGCAGAACTGTTCACAGAAACCTTGTACAAGCATGGTAATAGCTGCATAGAGGCAGCTGTACCCACCAGGAAGAAGTACAGAACTAACGAACTAACTCAAAAAACAACCCACCCTGCTGGAATTATAAAATCAGTAGGCTGTATAACAGGAGGAAGAAAATCATGGCAAAAAGTAGGAGGTGCAACACCCATCAGGATAAAAGTACTCTCATCAAATAAACAAACAACTCAGAGGACAAATAAAGTCTACCAAACCCAAATTTGAGGTAAGTTTGGCATCCCAGGCCAAGGACAACCACAAAACATTCTTTAGCTTTCTCTGAACCTCAAAGGCAATACACAGTTTTTTGCAGAGCTCATTGTAAATGGAGCCACCTATACTGAGCCAGAAGATATAGCAAACCTCCTGGCTGATAAATTCAGCTACAACTTTATCCCTCTCTCCCCCTCAACCTTCTCTCAGGAAATATCATCAAATATAACTCCCCTACTATCACTAGGGAACAGGTCCTTAATGCTCTCTCTCTAAGACCAAGAACACTATATCAATGGCCCCAGACAACATCCAGGGATGCCTTCTAAATGGCATGAAACATGACCCATTAGGGTATCTGGAATTACTATTTAACCATAGCCTCCAAACAGGCTTTGTGCTTCATGAATGGAGAAAGGCAACAGTTGTCCCTCTGCACAAAGTTGGACCATCTACAGACCTTGGAAACTACAGACCCATAAGTCTCACTAGTCTTATATGTAAAGCCATGGAAAGAATTATCATGATATGTAAAGCTCCAGACACTGGACCCAACCCAGTTTGGTTTTGTCAAGGGCAGATCATGCCTGCTCAACCTGCTGGACTTCTTTGTGAAGGTCACCAAAGCAATGGATGAGGGCAAAATCGTTCACACTGCCTACCTTGACCTGGCCAAGGCATTTGACACAACACCCAACTCAGGCATTGTTGACAAACTCAGGAGATTAGGTACAAACCCGTATGTCACCTGATGGATAGCCAAATGGCTCACAGACAGGACCCAGGAAGTTAGAATTTTAGGAGTCCACCTCTACAAAGAGGCCAATCACAAGTGGAGTCCCTCAGGAATCAGTCCTTGGACTGCTCCTTTTTGGCATTTACTTCTCAGATGTCAAGACCAATCTCAGTGGTCTCTGACTGACTAAATTTGAAGGTGATTGCAAATTAGGAGCTGTCACTGAATCTCACACTGACACACATGTTCTCCAGGAGGGGCTGACATAGACAAACAACTGGTGTCAGAGCCTTGGACTAAAAGTAAATGCCAAGAAATGCACAATAGTATCCTTTTGGAAGACATCCATCCCTGGTAAATATCATATTGACAACACACCCCTTAGAGTTGATCCAGTAGTCAGGGACGTAGGGATACACATAGATAGTAATCTAGCCTTTGATCATCATGTGTCTACAGTGGTGAGGAAATCATTCTATGCTGTGCAATTTAAACAAAGGTATGGTATATAAGTCCAAGGAAGTTATTGTTCCACTGTATCTGGCATTCATCAGACCTATCATTGAGTACAATACCCCCTTTGGTATGTACCTAACCAGGCGTAAGGCATATCCAACAACTGGAACATCCACAAAGGTTCCTCACTAAATGAATACAGAGCATAGGTAAAATGTCCTATGCAGACCGCCTCAAGGCCCTAATCCCTGTATTTTGTCTCCTACAGGCTTTTGAGGAGAGACCTATGCCTGGTATACAGGGCATTGTCAGACCTCATTCTAATGGACCTCTTGCATATCCATAAAACAAACAGCACCAGAATTACCCATTTTAAAGACTTAAACCTTGCCTGTGACTACCTCATCAATGGAACAGGCTCCCCATCTATGTGAGTCAGAGTTCCTCCCTAACCCAATTCAATGCAACTTGGACAATTGGATGGGAAACCGGAAATTCATCCCTGGTGTGGCACCTATATCTCTAATGGACACAGGTAACCTATAAATAGTTAATTTCCCAAGCCCATGCTTTCGCTTATCAAGGGTATCAGAACTTGTCAGGGATTTGGGATGCATGGCTAGGCTTAAAATGGCCCCTGTAGTCATTAGCCTAGTAAACATCTATGAACCTATTAACCTATAAGAATGGTGTCCTATGGATCCCTTCAATATTTGGGATCCCTAAAATATACAATGACCTGTGTAACCCTCCTATGCACCCGGCAGTAAATGCTAAGGGCTCCAAAGCTCATGGCATGGTCAAGGTTATTGATTTAAAATTGAAACATATTTTGGACAATGAGATACATATTTACAAGGATTCATGGGATTTTCTCCAAAAGATTCAAAAACAGATAACTGAGGAGAGGTTAACTGTAAAACAAAAAAACATAAACTCCAAAAACTAAATGTGCTAGGTAAAGGAACTCCTCCAGACTGGCTATGCCAAAATCCATAAAATTGTATTAGTACAAATCCATAAACCAAAAATCAGTAAAATAAGTGATTTAATTTTTGTATTAAAAATGTCTTCAGAAGCATCACTAATTAAAAACTCCACTCTTTTATAACCCAATCAATTCAAAGATGTATACCATGTGACTGCTGAGCCCATTAATGAAACAGAAAAATTTAAAGAGCACTCTGAAAATTACAAAAAGGCACATACAATTTCAATGCATGTTATTTGTGCACTTAAATAACATAACTTATAAATGATAAATAGATGATAAATGATTTACAAATAAGCAATGCAAAATGCAAACCCTTACACAACTAATGTTATATTCCTAATGATTCTATCTAAAATAAGCCTTTACTTTTAAAATGCAAATTTATAGATAGCTGCTCATTTAGGCCTGGCCAACAATTAGCATTTAGATGCAATTACCAGTTAAGTTCTTGTTTTTAACGTTTTAAAGTCCACAGTCCACCCCATGTGTAAGGGTTTGCATTTTGCACTGATTGATAACAGTACTGCTATGCTGACTCAATGCTGTTGAATGCTGGTTATGATAAGGTCTGAGACAGTGACAGAGAGAGCTGTTAACTAGTTTAGATTTGGGTATAGCTGGGTGTTGGACTAGTTGTTCACAGCCCTGCCCTAAGAGTATTTGAAGTTGGGCTGATCCAGGATCTAGTACACTGAGAATGAAGTCCCCAAACACTCTGGAAGTATAGCCTAATCCTGTTGGGCACATCTCTTTTAAGACTTGATCACACAGCTTTAAAGAAGATGCAAGAATGTAAACGAGTCTTACGTGCACATAGGTGTTATTACAAAGTATTGTGGCTTTCCTCCAGTCTAGTAAGTTATTTGTGTGTGTGTGTGTGGGGGGTCACTTAATATCTTGCTAACAATGCATTTCCTCACTGAGTGTAGAACTCTTCCACCTGTTCTCAGATTTGGTCTGTTATCTTGATGTATGTGAATGAAACTAGAAGGACAGAAGTAACCTTTAAGCCATGACTAGATATATGATTGTTAATCTAGAAGCACTCCATCGATCTTTGATTGTTAATACTGTTGTCATTCACTATTTTTAATCTTCTGGCCTGATTTGTTCAATTTGTTTGACTACCTGCCATAGTATGAATATGTTATTCTGGTCCTGGTTAAAGTGAAAAAGTGAATGCCCTCATAACAGACTGTATTTTGGCAAAGGAGGTATAACTTAGGCTACTAATTTTTCTGCCATGTGCGTTTCTGTTCTATTGTTTTAGAACAATCTAAATAAAAAAAAAACTAACCCTAAGTCACATATATTAACTTCCTAAGAACTGATTAAAGAATTTAGTAGGTTAGTTTAGAGATAGATGGGATGAGTATTTGGGGTAAGTGTGAGGTAGAATGGGATGAAACGTGGGCAGATATCTAAGTAATGACAGAATATTAACAGTGCAGTTTCATTATCTAACATAGACCCTATCTAAATATGATTGTAGATTCTTTTTTATAAAACCCATTGCTCCTACTACTATTGGAGCTGTCTGGATATCTTCTACATTGTTCTCATTTCTGCCTGTAAATCCTAACATTTTATGACTTTGTGTCTCACTGTAGTCACTGGGTGAGGTGATGGCGTTTAATTAGTGAGACCAAAGGGATGGAGGGGAAGGGAGAGGAGTAGAATAAGTGAAGTAAACATTAGCTGCCACCTAGTGCCTTAAAGATAGAATATGGAGGAAGGAGAAACTGTCAGTGAGTAAGTCAGTAAAGGTTAGCTGCCACCTAGTGTCTGAATGGTAGAATACAGATGAGAGAGAGACTGTCAGTGATGGTCAGTAAAGGTTAGCTGCTACCTAGCACTTATTGTCAAAAATTAGATATAAGGGAGAAATAGATAAAAAATAAGATAATATTATCAGTTATCATCATCATCAACAACAATCATGATGATGATTATCAGTTATACCTGAGGAAAATAATATCTATTCTCAAATCTGGCACTCTACCTAAAAAGCAAGCCAGTTCCATTCCACCCAATCTGCACCCCCCAACTCTAACAAAAAGTATTCTTTACAAATGTAAAAGAGCTGCTTACTTCAGAAACAATGAAACTTCAGTCTTGAGAGAAAACTGAAGCTCTTATGCATTATCAGCACTAAAAAACTGAATGCTAATATTAAGGATTGCATCCCCTGACATCTTCTGCCTAGGGCTGTGACCTGCTTTGCCCCAACTAGGTTACATCTCTGTCTTAGGTAACTGTAGTACACTGCTTGTTACTGCTGTAGCAAGCAGTTTGCAACAGTAGTAGGATGACTGGAGTGCAGAATAGTTTTTTTTTTGGTCTTCAACTTTGAGTAAAGGTGGATAGCAATCTGGGGACCTGCACAGGTTGTTACATGATCTAAGTATGTTTCTCTCTGTGAGTCTGACTGTGTATAGCTGCATAAGATAGGCCATGCTGTATGTGATGGTGCTTACCTGTGTGACATGAGCTGTGTGAGTTTGGCAAGGCAAAGAGATTACTGGTCTGAAAACCCTTAGCTACCAATATGGGACTGAAGAATTATATCTATATGCAGCGTCTTATAGAGTCTTACACTGAAATCTATGTTTTGCATTTCACACTATTAATGACCCAACCCTCCTCAATCTCTTACATACTGCTTTGTTAACACCAAATTTAAGGATATGGCTCTCTACCACCATATAAACAAAAACACACTGGACGAACAGATTTATTATCCAATATTTACCTAAGCTTTGCACTAAGCTGCCCTATACATTAAACAAGGTAACTACCTCACTCCCTTTTTACGACTAACATTGATAAATGAATGGGCATCTGCAACTTCACCCCTGACCTGAACTAATCTGCCCTTCTAGAAAGAAAGGACTTCATCAGGGTTGAAATCTGCAAGGTGCAAATGGTCATGTGATTTACTTGCCGTGTTAGTCCTATGATTCTATGATTCTGCACTTGCAGGTTCAACTGATCTCTCAAGTGACAGAAATGTTTGCATTGAACCAGCTGATGGCGGACGGGACAACTCACATCCCGAGGAGTATGTGCACCTGAAGGGGAGAAGGGCATGTCTTTTCATGATGCACAGCAAAACAAACTAAGGAAATGGAAAAAAAAAACAGCATTCTCTATGATATGGGAGAAACATCAGCTCTAAGAGCTGGGCACTACTTTAAAAGACAAACCTGCACAACTTGTACCCAAAACTCTTCTACTGATTTGTTGATCTGAGGAAATGAACATTTCATACCCTCACAATGACTTCTGCATATGCTCCTTGCAGTATTAACATTGCTTCCGGATACTGCTTATAAAATATAGTGGAAGCTATACTCCATGGACCTAAACTATATTGTGCCAACTACAGTCAGTCCCAAACGTCACAGGACATTGTGCTAGCAAAAAAAAAAAATAATAAAATATCTATGGCCTGACACATGCGTTCCTTTACTGGTGCAGTATTGGCAGACACCATGCAGTGAAAATTTATGACAAGTGAATTCTGTTACCTTTGAATGGAGTAATGAAATTGGTAAGGTGAGCGACCTGTTTGTTTCTCATGTTGATTTGTTGATTTTATTTGGAGGAGGCTCAAAAGATTGTATTCATTTTTGCTTTTGCTTCTTTGGTATCAGGATGCCTGTGTTAAAGTTTGTCATCCTAATCTTATAAACGTTAGTAGGGCCAGCCACTGTGATTCCTCACCCCACCCACCCTCCATATTTACAGTAACACAAGCAAGGGGAAAATGAATTCAAATTTTTGAAGGCTGTTGGACAAATCAGTCCAGACATAAAAATCCAATGCCTTCAGTTTAGCATGTATAGAACTTTTATGAACTAAAGTGCTTTAGAAACTGGAATTAGAACAAGTGATTCTAAAAGTTGACCACCTAGAAGGAGCCATCTCTTTAAAACTAGTTTCATGATGCAGCGTTTAGATGCCAGTGCAACAGAAGGAAGCAGAGCAGATATTTCATTGTGGTGCTGGAAGAAGGAAAGTGCTCACCTGCCAGTGGTCAGAAAAAATCAGGAAAGCTATGGGAGGACACTAGGAGGAGACATAATGGAAATAATATTGCAATGTTTGTTGTAAGCCTCCTTCAGAGCTCTTTTCAGATGACGTGAATGGACAAGTGCTTCCTACCATCTCTTGATTCTAAGTGATCACTGGTGGATGCTATTAAGCCCACTAAACCTGTTTCAGAGAAGACAAGTTATTATTTTGCATAGTATTATGTGCTTGATTCTTTATACAGAGCACTTTGCTCTACCTTTGACTCTTCAACCCCTCGCCACTTGACTCTCACAGAGTCATGGATGAGGGCATGAATTTAAGTATGTTTTTCTAAGTACCTCTCTAAAACACTACAACCCATATTGGCTAGAATATACTTATACCAGCGTAAACTAATGCTTGTAATATGGATCTGTCCATAATCTGCATAAAGAAATCACGTTTTATGACTGTAAAAACAACAGTGTATGCTGTTTTCTGTGGTATGGAGCACAATTTGCAGAGATGGGTATTTTTTTAATATGTGTTGTGGTGAGGGACAACACTATGAAGGTGTGAGTACAAAATGTAAGAGCCTGACTACAAAGGTATCAAAATGTTTTTTCTTCACTTTGAACTAAAGGCTCTGTAGAATGTAAGCAGGGAGAATGAGGGAGTACAAGAAGGGGATATTTTGGATGGATTGTTTTTTCAGTTGGATTCATTTCTGCTTGTATTCTGGAGTTTCATAAGGCCTATTACTAAACACTACTTTCACCAAAAGTGTTATTGATTTCTACACTTCATTTCTCCTTGCCTAAAGCAGTT
>NC_056741.1:1313591713-1313596713 GCF_019279795.1 Protopterus annectens | reverse complement strand
CCAATGGGAAGCAATCTTTATGCAATAGACAGTACTTCAGCACCCTGGACAGCTCAGTACACTGAAGAACGTGACAGAACCACAGAGAAACAGAGCCACAAAGCCAATTTCAATAAAAATCATTCTAATAATAGTAATAATAATAACTAATAATGTTATACTTATATAAACCAAAAAGGATAATGAAGCGATAAGAAAGAAATATTTTAACTTTATGTTATCTAAAAGTCTGAGTACTGACCGAGAAATATAATGCCAAGTATGCCTGCAAATTATATTTCTGAAAATGTTTCCTGTGAAGCCATTACAGAAGAGAAACATTCTGCTGAGGTGTTACCATTTACAGGAGTAGTTCATCAGGAGAAAATTTCATGGCCCACCTACATATAAATCACTCATAAATGCTGACAGAGGTGATGCAAACTGTCATTTGAGCATCCAGTCAGTTCTTATCAAAGGCAAACCACATGCAACTATGAGGGAATAGACTGATGGCAGTACTGAAATAAGACATTATGCTGTAACCACACATATGACTTTTTAAGAGGGTAATATGGGCACAATTCATAACTTATAAATCACTTAAGTGCATGTGCACAGAATAAATACATATTTAGGAAAGCTGGTGTCAGCTTGCCTGTTTTGGTGTATATATAACAATCATACAAAGTCAGCCTCTGCTTATAAGTGGCATCCATACATACTTAGCAGTACAAATAATAATATACAGCCAGCTTCTAAGTATAAGTAAAACTCATAGCTGCTGGGAGTATATATAACAAACTGATATAGCCAGGTATGGTGTATAAGTGCTAATTCATTTAAATCCAGCTTCTGGGTGCATATATAACAACCAGATATAGCCAGCCTTGAAGTGTCAGTGACAATTCATATTACACCCAGGTGCTGAATGTATAAGTAGCAAGCAGATATTGCCAGCCTTGAGGCATAAGTGACAATTCATATATACCCAACTGATGAGTGTATATATGATAACCAGATATAGCCAGCCTTGGACTACCAGTGAGAATTCATATTATACCCAGCTGCTGTTGCAAAAGTCGTAGCCAGATATAATGAACCTTGAGGTATAAGTGTCAACTCATATACTCCCAACTGATGAGTGTATATATAACAACCAGATATAGTGGCTTGGGGCTTAAGTGACAGTTCATATAGTACCAGATGATGAGTCTACATATAACATCTGGATATATCCAGGCTTGGGACTTAAGTGACAATTCAGATACACTCAGCTGCCAGGTGTGTGTGTGTGTGTGTGTGTGTGTGTGTGTGTGTGTGTGTATATATATATATATATATATATATATATATATATATATATATATATAAACAACTAGCTATACCCAGCCTCAAGGCATGAGTAAAATGCAGAAACATTAAAGCTTTAAACTTAAGAGGAATGCATATACAGCCATCTGATGGGCATAAATAATATCCACACAGACTAAATCAGTAGATATCTGTAATATCCGCATACAGCCAGCCACCAATCATAAGTAACAAGCTGGCACTGCCCACAAATGGAGAAATATTAGACCAGTCGCTGGGCATAAGTATCATCCATATGGCACCAATCATAAGACATAACATTCATTTTTGACTCAAGAAATACAGTCACCAAAATAAAAACAGTGCTTTTTATAACAGACAGATACAGCCTGACTTGGGGTATAAGTGATAAGTCATAAAATAACTCACAAGTAAAACAGTCACCAAAACCTAGTTACCCCTAAACATCTGCTACTAAGTCTTTAACTTCTCACTTACTGAGCTAGGTTTGCAATTCAGAGGAAATATTATCAATACTCCAGAATATGGCTTGCCTGATGTAATTCCAGACTGTGATACTAACAGCAGACTTTAAATCGCCTTAAAAGCACATCTGCTAACTAATTCTCCTAGGTAAAAAGCATGGCTGCCCATCCTACAAAAGGTAAAGTGGACAGCAATTGCTAATAGAGCTAAACTGCTTAGCTGCTTAACAGATTCTCAACAAGTTAACCTTATACACTGCTCAGTTGTCAGTAAGTCCTCCAAGCTCAAGCATTCTACTCACGCTCTTTCTTCCTTTCCCTTACCTACATAAATACATTCAAGAATACTGTACTGATGCTTCATGAATACTGTACCGATGCTTCATGAATACTGTACCGATGCTTCAAGAATACTGTACTGATGCTTCATGAATACTGTACCGATGCTTCAAGAATACTGTCCTGATGCTTCATGAATACTGTACCGATGCTTCATGAATACTGTACTGATGCTTCAAGAATACTGTACCGATGCTTCATGAATACTGTACCGATGCTTCAAGAATACTGTACCGATGCTTCATGAATACTGTACCGATGCTTCATGAATACTGTACCAATGCTTTCTTACTCTTTGTTCCACAGCTGTGGCATTCCACTAGCAGTCTATTTCTGCAGTCTGTTTATCACATGTATTTTCTCCAACAGGGTCAAATCCTTTCTATTTACAAAAGTCAAATGCAGATGCAGTGGGCCTGTCATGCTTGTAACTATGCTAAATAAATCCTTGTATGTAGGCAGCATAATATTGTTTTCTTGCATGTAGTTCTGTCCAGGATGGAATGTTATTCTGGACTAATGTTCATTTTAGTGTACTGTCTCGAGTTCTATGCTAAATTTTAAGCATCCTGTATGATATTTCTAATAATTTCTGGCACACCTGGTATATATGGCTCCCCAACACCTTGTATAGCTTAGGCACAATGAGGTGCCAACTGTTTGATTTCAGCTTCGGGAAGATGAACTTCAACTGCAATTTTCCAGTTTCAGTGTGTAAGCTTACCACAATTATTTTCTATTGAGAGATGCCTTCATTCTGTGCGTTTTTTTCAAACATGGATTTGGAATGTATGATTTGGGGTTTGTGGGGAGCTTGCCCCTTGTAAAAAAATAAAAATTCTTTATTTTTTCCAGGATACAGTTGTTTTCATCTGGCTGTAACCTTGTGCAGATGTTAAAGTGATAAGTGATGGTGGAGGAGCTATATTTCATATACAACCCTACTGATTAAGTGAAACAGTTGAAACATTATCTTCTAATGTAGATTTAGGTGTTCTTCATCTGATGCAAGAGCTATGTTTAAAAATAACTAACAGCAGCAGACATATTGAATGCTAAACTGCATTAATTTGTCTTTCAATTCTTCTGAAATATGTAATATTTCAACTGATATTCTATTCCAGATTTGCCAGGGTAAGATAAACAAAGATGCTTTACTCTGCTTAAACATGGCTAGTTCCTCCAAGAACTCATCTTGACTTTTCATTAACTTATGCAAATTCCTTTTCCTTTTGCAGTTTTCAGGCTTTAAAAGGTTTTGTTCATCCAGTATTAGGTGTTAAGAATATGTCAAACAGCAAAGTAATCTGGATGGCCAATCTTCTAGAAAACATTTAATTATTCATTTATTAACCACAATTTACCAGAGAAAGATTTAATTATTCTGTTAACCAAACAAGGGCTACTAGCACAAGTGATGTTTTTCAGGTGTAACCGACTTGTTCAGAGTTGCACAATATGCAAACAGAATGATGGATTCAAACCTAGGAATACAAGATGAACCTTTTTAGTATCTTATAGTCTTAATCCTGTACTGCCAAAGTCCAGTAAAAGCTTGCAATCAGTATGATCACAACTGAACATAATCATGTACAATTGTTTTTCCTCTTTACTAGCTTCCTACTGACTCCTCAGTAGTGCGCACAAAGCATTTTCAGTTCCGTGGCTTGTAGCCTACCACATGCCACACATGCTGTGTGCTTTCTTTCCAGAAGATGTGGTCTCCCATCTCTGACTGACTGTAGCCAGTCAGTTTTCTGATATTATTTCACTGTGGCCTTTTTATGATCTCGATGGAAGTGGGCTAAGGCAAAAGAGAGTGAGAAGCTTACGTGGAAGAGATACGGGTCTGTTTGGTCACAAAGGACAACAGGATGCTTTTTTCATATGCCCAGCTGATCTAGCTACAGATTATGAGCTTCTGACCCAAACTAAATATTCCTGCACACTGAGCTTTAATCATCCCTGACTGGATGGAAAAATGTCTGAGGGGTTCCTCAATCTGCTGTCTGGCATGTCACTACACTGACACGTAAGATCACATCAGAATGTCATGAATGCTTTTTACCAGGCAATATCCTCAATCTGCTGCCTGGCATGCCACTACACTGACATGTAAGATCACATAAGAATGTCATGAGTGCATTTTACTGATCAATAATATTCATTTTCTCTCTATACTCTGCTCTACATTCTCCCACAGACACAGCTTTCTTTCTGACTATATGCTTGGTAATAACTCTATATCTCTTGGGACACATTATCAGCACAGCCTAAAAGCTCAAATTCCCAATGTTGAAATTAAGGAAAGATTTTTTAATACAGGATACAGCAGTCCACAAAACAATTTATTAAAAAAAAATAAATATGAAATGTTGTAGTGCCTAAAGATTACTTCAGAAAAGAAAATGTCTCTGCCAAGCACTGCTGACATTAGCATTTGATGCCAGGACCAAAACCTTAAAATTAACAGGTTCTTCTTCATAGGCTTTTAATCCGTTTCATATTCACAGAAATAACATAGACTAATATGACGACTTAGAGCAAGGTATCAACATTATTTTCTTGCTCTGCTCTCTCCAACCTCTGCATGTCCTCCAGCTGTTCCATATGGTTTCTGAGCTTGCCCATTCATTGATCCCTCTAAC
Organism: Protopterus annectens; assembly: GCF_019279795.1. Classification (NCBI taxonomy): domain Eukaryota; kingdom Metazoa; phylum Chordata; order Ceratodontiformes; family Protopteridae; genus Protopterus; species Protopterus annectens. Next base: position 1,313,591,948 of record NC_056741.1, on the reverse strand, counting down.
GTTATAGTCAGGTACGCCTTTTATGGAAGTTGACCTAATAGTGACCCAATGTCAGGACTGGAAATCAAGGGATGCAAAAGGAAGTTGTATGGTGGCCAGTCACTGACCCTAGCTGTAAAAGAAGCTTCTGCATTGACACCAAGATGTCTTAACCTCCCCGCTGCTTATCCAGAGAAATCATGCAAGGGTCTTGGGGGGGATCTAAGTGAGGTTGCCTATGCATGGAGTTCTGTAT
>NC_056741.1:1313476713-1313586713 GCF_019279795.1 Protopterus annectens | reverse complement strand
AGTTTCTTAGGAAGAGCTATATGGTGTTTAAAATGTTGCATGTGGATATTTATTGAGAGCAATTCTGTATTCTTAGTTTTCAGTATTTTACCAATATTTTAACATTTTATGGAATACTTTAGATATGTCAACTTTATTAGGTTTAGATTACTTTTAGTATGCCCTTATAAATATATATGTATACATACATGTATGTATCTATGTATGTATATAAATGTGTGTGTGTGTGTGTGTGTGTGTGTGTGTGTGTGTGTGTGTGTGTGTGTGTGTAAATTTACATATGTGTGTGTATATATCTATAGATATACATGTATCTATAAATATATAGCTCTAGATATAGATGTTTGTTTGTTTGTTTGTGTCTTTCGGCTTTTTCCGGTTAGGGGTACATATACATATATATGCACACACACACACACACACACACACACACACACACACACACACACACACACACACAAAACAATACTACTTTTGTGTATAATGCAGGATGGTCTGGTGCACATCCTGTACTTTCAGAATAATCCACACTGTAGTCACTCCCCTATTGTAATTAATTAGTTTACAGTTATTCATCCTACTGATCTGTTGTCTGTCAGGCATAAGAATAATGCTGACGAGCCTCTGTTTTCTGCATTGTGCTACTGGATTTAGATGGGTATTTCCAAGCAGTTAAGTGTGTTGTCAATATGCACTTTGCAGGACTGAGCAATCCGCAACAATCAAACTCATTTTCAGCATCACTTTTTCAGGAATTCTGCATGCATATTGTATACATTAATAAAGCACTGTTGAATAAGGGAACAGCTGTTTCATGAATCACAAGCTCCATCAACTGGAGCTGATATAAAGGGTTTCTTTTTATATGTAGTGAAAGGGTAGAGGGGAAAGTAGTAATGAACTAACTCAGTGAGAAAGGCACAGCTGGAGAGAAGGAAAGTTAGCTTTCCCAGGAGGAAAGAACAACCAGAATTCATAATGCATGCCTCATGAACCTTTCTCTCTTGCTTGCTCTCACTTTCCCCACAGGCAAGCATTCGATGACTGAAAGAGAATGGCCATGTCTCTTACGTCACCTGTGTAACCGTCATTGATTTTTCATTATTTTTAGCATGCCTTATACCTCACTCCTCAGACTAACCTATTGTGGGAGAATCTGCAAAACAGTAGTGACTACAGAACAGACCAAAAATAACTAAAGGACCTAGGTTTAAGTCCCACTGCTTCTATGATGATATTGTGTGGTTATGAATAAGTCACTTAAGGAGACAGCATAAAGACTCTTAGGCCATGAAGAAAATCCACTTACACTGAAAGGCATTGTTTGTTCTTATTCCGAGATGCCAATCATAAGCAAGCTGTTAAGGTGTCTGAGAAACAGATTCAAGAAATTCACCTTGACAGCAAAGCTTAACAGATGGATTTCTTCAATCCATTTTCAGACCATATTAAAAAACAGTTATTATTGACAACCTGGTCATAATTCTTTGTAATGCACATGGATATTTTGTTACCATATTACAAGTTAAAAAGTGTAAGATTACAAAGTATCAGCCAGGTTTAAAATATGCCACATACTTCATGTTGCAACACTAATAGTGGCTAGAAACATAGTACATCTCTTACCAACCAGCAGCATTAAAAGCTGTTTGACACTTTACAGTTTCACTGTTTGTGTTGTACAGCAAAGATTGTTATAAGCTTTCAAAGCTGTCTGAATATTTCTGATGTTGATATGTGGTGCTATCATATGTACAGCAGTGTGAGCTTTGCTAATAAATGTTCGTAATTATAAATAGTGCTGTTACAGAGTGATTCTTATGCATGAGGTTATTACAAGGTGACTGTAGCCTGGAAGACATCTGTAGTAACTTTGTATGCTGGGAGCGAATCTATGGAAACCATAACAACAAGTAACCACATTGTCTGTGTAGTCACACAGAAACAGTCTTTTTTAGTAATCTGATTAACAGTTACATGTCATTTTTCTTCAAAATGGCAACGATTTATAACAAAGATGGTTGAATTTAGCCTTTTCTCCCAGTCTGCTCATTTTGTCTGTGTTACTCTGGCTTTACTATATATGATGAATACCCGGACACATGGTTCATAGATTGGTACTAGCCTATCAACTCTAGGGCCTATACAAGCCTAGCCATAACAATTCCCTGGATATTTCTTCCCACAATATTTACTTCCTTGGACCCCTATCTAGCAGGGCAACTGACATGATCCCCAGGGTGAATTTCCTATCTCCCATCCAATTGTCAAGGTTCCTTTTGAAGAGGACCAAAGAGGTGCTCTGCTTGACATGTATGGGCAGTCTATTCCAGAGTCTGGGGAGCCTCTGAGTCAGGAACCTATCCCTCAAGCATGTTTTGGTCATTATGATGACAAGGTTTAGACACATGGAGTGTGTGGCTCTGAGGGATTGGGATTTATTTAAGTGTAGCATGTCCAACAGCTATGGGATTTGACATGGCCTTGTATGTTAAGCAGAGATCACCTCTGAGTAGACGATATGCGACAGAGTATAGATGGAGTTTTTTTAAACGGTCAGCATAGGGCATCTGTTTTAGGCTTGTGATTCTTTTAGTGAGGTATTTCTGTGGCCTTTCCAGTTGTTGCAGATGTCTTGAGAGGTACATACCAAATGGGGCGTTGTATTCTATAATGGGTCTAATGAGGGATGAGTACAGTGAGGCAATGACCTCCTTTTTTCTGGATGAAAAGCCCTTAGTGATGAGGTGTGCCACATAGAAGGATTTCCTGACTGTTGTGGTGATGTGGTTATCGAAGGTGAGACCACTGTCCACCTGTGTCCCCAAGTCTCTTATCACACTTTTGGTGTTTAGTGTACTGCTACCTATGTGGTAATTCATGGGTACATGTTTTTTCCTAAAGGGGATAACTATACATTTCTTGACATTGAGCTTGAGCCCATGGCTCTGGCACCAAGCATCTCTTTCTGTAAGGCCCTTTTGCAGAATCTCCACATCATTTGTGGATTCAATAAGGGCTCCCAGTTTGCAGTCATCGGCAAACTTTGTTAACCAGAATCCCTTAGTGTTGGCCTGTACTTCAGAGATGTAGATGGCAAACAAGAGTGGTCCCAGGACTGAACCCTGAGGTACTTCACTTGTCACTTGTCTGGAGCTGGATTTGGAGTCGGCTACTTTTACATTGTGGGTTCTGTCGGTAAGCCAGTTGGCAACCCATTGAGTGACGTAGGGATTAATGCCCAGCTTAGTAAGTTTATCTATGATTCTAGAGTCGGGGCAGCAGACCACTGACGCATTCAATGAAAATTGTACTCCTTTACATCATTATTCTGAAGCAATTAGTGCAGTAAAATGTTGCTACGGACCATCAGTTTCAATGCACAATGGTATTCCATTGAATACTGTATACCAGAGAGCATGCAACATCCCAAAAAGAGCAAGTAAGCTATTTTTTCACCTAGGAGTCACCCATGTGGGCTGCTGGCTATCCCAGCAAATGCAAGGTCAAAGGATAGTCCTGTGTCTGGCATGCAGTATAACGTGTTCTCCAACAAACCTCCAAAATATTGTTAGGCTTTTCTTTTATTTGAATGGGTACATACTAATCCTGTTAGTTCTTGCTTTTAAAACAATTAAAGCTACATACCCCTCTGCTGTTGGTAATGTCAAACAGTGTCAGGAGGACCAGTAATTCTGCTAAGTTGTTGTGTTTTAGCACACAGTTGACTGAAAACAGAGTACATGCTTAGTCAAGTGACTAATAAAGTAAAAGTATTTTCAGAAATGCTTCCTCTAATTTTAATTTTATCTGCTGTTTCTAAACCTCCTTTAACCAGAAATAAAGCAAAATGTCTGATATCATCACTTGGGCATTCATTAAGGAAGACATTTTTTTCCCCAAAGACTGTTTAGTTTAGTTCTTCTGCAAACCATTCCTGGAAACAGAACACTGCCTAAAGCTAAACCTATGCTGGTCTGCTGACAGCTCGGGAAATGTCTGCAAATGCGGTAGGAGAAACAAAGATTATTATTATTTTCAAGTCCATGAGTGTCTTGAATTCACTTTAGTAAAAGAAAACTGAAAACAGTTTTAACATTTTCATAGAGAAGATTTTGGTTCTGCTGACTGATATGTCCTCTTTCAAGTAACCACTTTAAGGATCATCTGGAAGTTTCTTTCCAGGAAAAGTAGAAAGTGAGTGACTGCTGCTTAGCAAATGCTTCTTCTCTGCAACTCTGCTGGTTCATTTGGGAGTCATTTCTGAGTAACGACTAATGATACTGCAAGCAGCAGAAAGAGTGACTGCTAACAGCTCCGCTGAAAGTCACACCACAATCATCATTTCATTGTCATCACAAATGGCATGGCTACTTTAGATAAGGCAGCACCTTAAAGAATGTACTTATTTGTGACCTTTTTTAGCATGGGCAACAAGGGTGAGATTAAATGGCCCCCCCACACATGCGCGCACACACACACATGCATACTTACATTACATATTAATATATACATCCATAAAATATATTTTATATATTATATATATATATATATATATATATATATATATATATATATATATATATATATATATATTTATATACACATATCTCTGTGTGTGTGTGTGTCCATAGATATATATATATATATATATATATATATATATATATCACTAAACGGCAACATAACCGAAACAGATACGGCCGGGCATACTTGCCAGAAAGTGCTTTTCGTGTAAGTATACCTGTTGTGGAGATCGCACTACAGTGGGGGATAAGGGAAAATTCTCTTTTCCCCACTGTAGTGTGACCTCGGAGTGAGAATATTTAAGTACGGAGGGTGCAGGGAGGCTTGCCCCTCCTGCAAAAACGTAAAAGTAATGTTTTATTTTTTTTTAAACACACTTTAACAAAAGCACTTTTGTTAAAGTGTTTTCGGTGATTGTGGATTCAGACTATTGAACTTTCGTTCAATAGTCCTATATATATATATATATATATATATATATATATATATATATATATATATATATATATGCACATATACATATAGTGTATCTATACTGGAGGCAGAAATATGTAAAAACACACTTTTATTTACAGAATGAAATGTCAATACCCCAGGTTTATCTTCATTACAATGAAAAATGAAATATAAATTTCAGATCACTTGGCTCTTCCAAATTAATTCAACAAGTTATTTATGATATATATATATATATATATATATATATATATATATATATATATATATATATATATATATATATATATATATACAGTGCCTTCTACAAAAGCTCACAGCCCTTAGAGGCTTCTCAACAATGCAAACTCAGTCCCATAGAGCCCCTCAGGCTGATAATCAAAGATTACAGCTTCAGGCCTTATCTGGTTTTTCCTTCAGTGTCAGAAAGAAAAAAATAAATCTTCACCTGAATTTGCCTCAGGACACATCCATAGTAGGTCCCGACTGGACGATCCATTTTCAGAAAACCTGAATAATGAACCTCTGAGTAATACAATAATTGTTTGGCTAATTTTGAATGAGGAAGTAACAAACAAAGATACATCCACAGGCACATCCCTCCTTAACACGCACAAGATATGGCATATATGGGCAATTTAGTGTGTAGCCTACCAGCCAGCATTTTTCTAGGAGATGGAAGGAAGCAGACAACCCATGCTGGTACAGGGAAAACATGCAGAATCCATAAAGATGGTGACTGAAGGTGAGAACTGAACCATGGATTCTGAAGCTGTAATGCAGAGATGCCACTTAATGTCAAAACTATTTTAAATCCTGATACAGCTGTCATCTTAAATTAAAATTTAAGTCATGCCACAGTTATGGATCCTGCAGCATGGCTCAGAGTTGTGGGTACCTCCCAAACAGTACCACTTTAATTCATGTCAGAATTTCCACTCTAGCAGCATTGGTCTAAATCATGTCACAACTGTCACTCCAGCAACACTGCACCAGTTATTTCAGATTTGTCAGCAACATGTTAAATGTCACAAGTGGCACCCTGGCAGGACTGTTCTATACTATACACAACCGCCACACCAGCAATGTAACTCTAAATCATGTCACATCCATCACCCCTCAGCACTGCTAAAACATTGTGTCACACTGACAGTATAGCAGCACCATTCTAAATCATATCACGACCATCACTCCTGTAGTGTTGCAGCATCATTCTAAAAGATTTCACAGTGTCACTACAGTAGCAACATTCTAAATCACATCCCGGTTGTTACTCCAGCAACACAGCACTAATCATTATTTAGCTGTAGTTGTGGCAACACTACTGCTGATCACATTATATGGGAATTACAAGTGCACAGCTCTAAATCGTGTCATGACTGACATGGATCTGGACTTGTGTAATGTGTGTGTTGTAGAAGCACTCTGGCAAACCCAGAGTGGGCTCATTAATGTAAACAGGTTCACACTTACTGCCCATTGGTAATGATCTACATTATATCTCAACTGCCTCTCCTACAGCAGAGACCTCTATTAAGTTACAAATACTGAAAAGACAGGGCTATTTGAAATTATATAACAATGTTTATCCTATTATAAAGTTGTAAATAATGTCATTCCTGCAACCTTGTGAGCATCACAGTAAATAGCGTCACAGTTATCACCCAGAAGAAACACTCAAAATCATATCAAAACCACCATTCCAGCAGCAAAAGCCTTACCAACCCACCCTCTGCTGACACCTTCACTTCTGTATTCCTTGGAATTAGAGTCAGCAGGGTTACATCATATACTTGGCCACAGGGTGGGGATTTTATAGCAGTGCAAGAGAAGGAGGAAACCCTAACTAGGGCTGAATACACGTGCGATCTCTTGCACATCAGCCCAGAGAATGACACAGGCACTCAAGCCCTCTTTCCTACTACAAATAGTAGCCTGCTTATAGCTGGCCACATTCTCACAGGTGTCCAATGGCTGCTCTGAGCCATATGCAGAGTCCATAACCTTATGCCAGCCACTAGCGAGATGGTGAAAGCTGCACATCCTCACCACCATCCCCACCACACTGCTGCAGCATCTCAGCAGGTAATCAGTCTCAGGTCAGCTGGGTAAAAGTCAGGACTCCATCCCTCTAAACTTTGACAAAATCACAGGTGATCTAGGGAGCCGTTTGCTGTAAGATTTTTCACACCACATCCTTTTCTTCTTATTTAAGTATGGAGAATGAGGCATCGTGCTGAAGTTTTAGATGAAATGAAGATTGCTGCCGTACCTGCTGCTTCTACAAACTGCATGTACTAATCTACTTGAAAAATAATATCTTCAGTATGATTAAAATGTTTTTTTCCTACAGAAATGTTTAATCAGATGGTGAGAATTCAGCATGAAAGAAGATGGGAATTATCTTTCTCTATGAATTTTGGTCCGATTTCAGAAAAAAAAATGGTTTAATTAGGTATCAATTATTAGGGTACAAGTGCCCGAGCCCAGGAGCTCAAAGTCCACTGTCTCACAACCAGCAGTACTCTGCCATCTTGTAGCCCACATGACCAGCCGCCCACTCTTTAATCTGGATACATGTTCTGGTGAGATAACCAAGTGAGCAAGGTACATCTGGCAGCCAGACGGAAGACGTGGGAAGGGTATGGGAGCATAAATGTGGCCTTCAAGCAGTGATCAGGAGTAGAATTTACGTTTCGTGAGAAAGGGTTTTAGGTTTATGGAATAGGAGGGAAGTTTAGGGTTAGGCAGTGATTGGTACTTTAGGTTTAAGGAGGGAGCAAGAAGTTTTACATTTAGGGCACAAGGGGAGTTTTAGGGTTATGGAGAAACTGGGGACTTTAGGTTTAGGAAGTGGGAAGAGAATTTTAAGTTTAGGGAGTAAGAGAGGAGTCTTATGGTTAGGGAGTGATTTATTTAGTTTTAGAGAGTATTCAGGAACATCAGAGTTAGGGAGGGCAGTTACATGGTTAGAGGTAGGGACCAGATGGGACTCTTAAAGTTAGACTTAGGGTTCTAGTAATGCTATGCATTGCAGTAGGATCAGTTGACGGGATGGCTAGGTAATTAAATAGGATTGGGCTGGTGGGAATATTGGCATTTGTCAATTAGAGCAAGAGTGCTGTAAGCTACTAGGATGCGAGTATTTGTAGTAGAACAAGTTTAGTTTCCACACTCTCTCCAAAACAGCCATCCTATGTGAATGGACAGTTCTTCACAGATGCTTAGCAGCATATAGTTGTCACAGTTATACAGTGCTACCCACATACACGCCATCTACATTATTCCAGCTCTACCTTAAAATTACCAGTCAAGGTAAAATGTTTTTCTTTTAGGCAAACAGTACTGTCTTAAAGATGTGCTATCCAGGCTTGTTCAAAAATAGAGGCAACTAGGTCACACAAGATATGTCAACCAGGCCTGAAGGTTCCATTTCCTGGAGTCAGCATTCATCCTCAGATGTAATCCTCTACATCTGTTATAAACATTCCCTATCATCTTCTAGATCTACAAAGTTGTGTAGCAACAGTTTCTCATTACATGAGAAGACTAATATTTTATCAGTCATTATTCTTACATTTTAGCAAAGAAAAATGATATAGCCACTACCTTCTTTAAATAAATGAGTGTAAGCAAAAATATAGAACACTGCAACTGAAACTGTTGTATCCAGAAAAGGAACTGGCATGTAATCCTTTTATTTATGTTAGGCACAGATTAAGTTATCTTTCTGAACAATACCTTGCTTGAACTGGTGCCTGAGAAACAAATGTAATGGATGCATACATTCATTTAGGAAAGATGTGGCTTGCCCTGAATCTTTAATCACAACCCAGAAGTCAAAATAGTGTCCATGTATAGGACAAATGTAAATACGGCCCGTCAGTCTGCCAGCTTACAGAAGGAGCAAGCACAAAAATGTAGAAATGATCAAGTAATAAAATATATTAATAATCAATAAATAAAAATAATGGCAGCCATATAGAATGTTCATAGAAGAACAAAAAAAAGCCCAGTGAGGCAGAAAATGTGTGCAGATAAAAAAAAATAGGTAACCAGGACGCTAAAACTGAAAGAACTCAGGTGTAACATCAGACTAACCAGAAAGTAGATAGAACTTCAGAAAGTAAACTTATCTTCTCTCCAGAATACTGTACCTACATAAAGCTATACATTACAGATTTGCATTCAGAAGCTATACAGAATAGGCCAAGAAAACTTCAATAGCAAGACAAACAAAAAATGTTACCCTTCCCCAAAAATACAGGTTGTTTTCCTTACAGATGACTTCAATGAAGAAACAGGCTTCACAGAAGGAGAAAAATGGCTGGGAATACATACACTAGGAGGGAAAAGTCCATTGCCACAGTGAAAATGTACAGCTGAACAATAAACAACAGCTCTGTTATTTCTGAATCCTGCCTAATCAATCAACCTGGCTGGGTGCCATGGATTCAGACTCCACCTGGCATTCAGCAGCAGCCATGCCTGAAATGATGACAATTTGATTAATGTTTCTGTATCACACTGAGCTTAGAAATGATAATAGAAGCATGCATTGTGGTTTGTTTCCTCCTTTGCCTTTCCTTTCCTTATTTATTTACTTATTCTTACAGAGAGGCGAATACAGACACAGCTATATTCTTATCCAAAGAACCATCTGTATAAAGGGTTGCATTCATTCCTGCAGGAAAAGACACAGCAGTTCAGTGCTACATTGTTTGGCATGAACAAAATATTCTGCAAATGTACTATGCTGAGAATTAGGAAACATCCAGTGTGTGAAGGCGTAACCCCCCACCCTTTTTTAAAAGATCAAGAGTTTTGCTGTTCTAGTGCTTGTATTAGTTAATCTGCTGGGTAAGGGTACAGAATTTGGGGTGCATTGCAGGAAAGCATGAAGTACTATGGCCAACACAGATGGGGAAGATGCTAAGCATAAACACCTCGCGATTCGCTTTAAGCTGTCTGTACCTAGCGCTAACTCTGGGCAAACTGCTGAACTCAGTAATAAAATCTACACTGCTGAGCTACATGAATGCATGCAGTGTACTTGCAGAAATTACTGAACAAGAGAGTGCACCACAAACACTGCTTCCACAGCTGCAGGAATTTTCAAGATTCTTGTATCAGTATTTTTTTACCGAACCCAACCATACTCAGCGGATGTTAGGTGGTGGTATCCCTTATATGATCTCATTACAATGTTAGGTGGTTAGAAGCAATGGGGCAGTGATTCACAAAGGGTTATACTACTATAGCTTGTGATTTACTGTAGCACTTCAAACTGTGTAACTAATTACTCACAAAGGCTTTGTCTGGAGTTCACTTTATGGATTGTGATTTATGATTAAAACTTACATTTGTAACTCTACACATGTACTAAAACACAAGGATAATTTTTGGAATTTGGCTACGGCATGGTATTGTCTGGAGCATTCAGCTACTTGGCATTGTACAGTTCCCTCAGCCTTACGTACCGCTGTCATATGAATATTATATTTGTAATATACTGCATTGGGACAATGTATTCTTGCCTGCTGTCATTTCACTAGCTGATACCTGCTTATGTTAATACCTACTTGAAAATGGTTTGTAATTATGAGTTTATTAATTTAGGGTTACTGCTAAAAATCTACTACTCTGAAAGTACAGAGTCTCATGACAATTTTGGAACTGACTGCCTGCTAAGACATCTGCACCACATCACTTTTCTGAGTTTGACTAAATTCCTTCATGTGTAAATCTTCTTTGTAATCCCTGGTTTGCCTTGTATTGCTAAGGCTGTGGCTGAAAAGCTAGCCTAGATGATCAGACCTAACCAGTAAAGAAAATATTAACACCTTATTACAGTGAATCAATTGCAAACAGTCTTAGGATCAATAATCTGATGATTGTTCTACTTCTATACTTCAGTATCACAGCAAATGGGCTCCTACACAGTATCAACTGCATTACATTACTTTTTTAGAAGCAGTCTTACTAAATTAATAACACTAATGGCATTTTCAGCCATCTAAGTCTGGCACTGAGCTTAGCACATGACATACTCCTAAGTTTAGTATTACAATTTAATAACTGAACATACTTAGCAAAATAAGGTGTAATTTGTTTTTTGCTACAGTGACAACTTATAGTGGAAGTCTTTCAGGGACAGTGGCTGTAGTACATAAGTGCATACTTTGTCACTGTGGCTGGATAAAGAGCATTAGACATGAAGTGCATTTAAAAAAGGGTTTTTACTCACCTGAGCTGTCTGAGAAGTCACATGGTACACAGACCCTTTTGTGGAAGCATCTTTTTAAAATCACATCTACCTTTCAATAATACATACAAATACTCATCTATGCCATAGCACCCTTACATTAAAAGAAAGAATGCAATAAGTAGTCCTAAATTTTAAATATAAAGATTGCAAGTTTGTAACTCTACTAGTATGCCAAGTGACATAGAAAGATACAGACCTGATACATATGAATAATTTATACTTTTGACACGTAACTTACGGAAAATGAGCATTTTGTTATTTGCAGTGAATAAAAAAATAAAGGGACAATAGGTGTGCCTGTACTGGGAAGGAAGAGGGAGGGGCATGTGCATGTGGTACACAGAGTGGCTAGAATTCTCCTGATGGAGGCAGGAGGAAAAGGTGAAGTGCTCCTTAAGGGTGGGTGAGACTCCTTGAGTAAATGAGAAGCAGATTGTCATGGTCCACCCATTTCATGCTCCACCTAAAGCATTTTACAGGGCATGAATGGGATGAGGGAGGTTGTGAGGGCTAGGCAGACCTAATGATCAAGGAGATGCAGCGGCACAGTGGTGCAGTGGCCAGCAATGTTGTCTTACAGCAAGAGGTTTTCTGGTTCAATACTCTGCTGGGATACATTCTGTGCAGAATCTGCATATCCTCCCTGCATTTGCATGGATTTCCTCCAGGTGTTCCAGTTTCCTTCCACATTCCAAAGACATGCATCTGGAGTGTTTCTCCCACGGCGTCTGCTGAAAATGGGCTCTCTCCCAGTCAGACTTTCCTGGTAAACAAATGTTAAATACATAAATAAATAAATAAATAAAAGCTGCACTGGGGTCAACTGATGGTTCAGTGCGGGAGACAAAAAAAGGAGAACAATTTATATTTTGCTTTTGCAGTCATCTACATTTTTACAGTTACTATAGCATATAGACTTCTTGAAAAGTCTATCAAAATTTGAATGTTATCTAGATGTAAGCTGATCATCTGTCACACAATTATCTATAATGTTAACTTCTGGTGGAAGAACAGTGAACAGAAGATTATTCTGAGTAGCTTCCAAAACCCCAGACTCTATTTTAATTTTCTACAACACCTGAAGAAATATTCTCATAAATATTTTCCAAATCTTTTGGGTTTCTAATACCATGATGGGAATGGACTCCATTCCTAACTCAAAGTACAATTACATTTCATGAAATTAATATTGTTTCAATCTTTAATGTCAGCTAAAAGTGCTCTTCGCAACACCCGCAATGTTCCCAGTAATGACTCCTTCTGCAATTTGCATGGGGTTACATGGACTGGTAACATCTACATACAATTGCAGAGTCTTTTTATAAGATTTGTTGCTCCTACTTCTACTGGAACTGTCTGGGTATCCTTCTTCCACCTTGCCCTCATTTCTGCCTGCAGATCCTGGCATTTTATGACTTTGTGTCTCTCTGTATGCAGACATTGTAGTCAGTGAGTGTAGCAATTTCAATGATCAATGATGTTTTTGTCTTAATTTTCTTGGACCACTATATCCGGCTTTCTAGCATCTATCATTTGAACTGTTGGTAATGGGTGATCCCATGTGATATAAACTTCATCATTTTCTATGATGCTTTGTGGCTTAAGTTTTCAGTGTTTTTCAGCCAATTTTATACCATAATGTTTGCATAATCTGCAGTGCAACAGTCTTGCCACATTATTATGCCTTTCAGTATACAGTCCTTCTGCCATTAGTATGTCACAACCAGCAACAAGGTGTGCGACTGTTTCCAATTTGGTTTTACAAAACCTATATTTGTCTGTTTCTCCCACATGTTCAATGGACTTTGTAAACCAGCATGTATGTAGCCCACTATCTTGGGCTGCCAATATTAACCTTTTATCTCTTGGTTTAAATTCGCCTCTCCTTAACCATTCCTGCATTCATTCCCGATCAACATGAGGTTCTTCCAGAAGTTTTCTATACTTGCAACTATATTTACACTTTTTCCACATTTCTTGCCTTCTCATCTGGTCCTTCACCTTATGTTCTTTCTTTTGTTTTTTGGCACATTCAGTTGCTGCCTGATTTTTATCTACTTCTGGTTTGACTTCCATTCCTGCCTGATGCTGATATGCTTCTGCTAGATTAAGCAGAGAAGTCATCTTAGATTTATTCACCGCATGTTTCAAAACTTTCACTACGTTTGGGTCTTGCAAAGTTTGCAGATATGTGTAGAGTCCCACGATTGCAGACCTATACATGAAATCAGTTTTGAGAAAGCCCATCTCTCCTTCAGAATGGGGAATATATAACCTTGGTATGCACTGATTTTTATAAATTATTTGGTGAGCATGAGGCTTTTCCTATATAATCTATCCAACACATTTTGGGGCCAGTCAGTCACTCCAAAATAGTTAGTTAGGACAAGAAGGGCAAATTGGTTTATAGTTTGGATTTTGTTCCTAGATGTCAATGCTGTTTTCAGGATTAATTTAAGTCTTATGAAGTATTCATTACTAAGTTTTATTCACATTTGTTCATGTTTTATTGTTGATCCTTCATCAGTTCCCAAACATTTATACACTCCCTCTTGCTCAAGTTCTTTTATATCACATTTTTGTCCCAAACTGGTGTTTTCCATGTGCTGCAGTTTTCCTGCTTTAAAGGCTGCTTTTGCACACTTATTGAGACCAAATGACATTCTTATATCATCTGGAAAAGTTTTGACAACCTGCAGCTGAGCTTTCAGTTCCTCATCTGATGAACTATACAGTTTTAAATCATCAACAAAGAGAAGATAAGAAGTCTTTACACTTTGTTGTTTTCTAGGAGTCAAATTGTAGCCATGGCCTAAGCTGTTAAGAAAGCACCTTAATGGGTTAATGGCAAGGAAGAATAGCGATGGTGACAGAGAGTCACCATGGAATATCCCCCTTTAAATTTTTATCCCAGGGATAATAGTCTGTCCTTTATCGTGGCTTAATTGTAAAGTGGTCTGCCACTGTTTCATGGTCACTGCAATGTAGTCGATTGGTATAGAGTGTATCTTATACATTTTTGAGCACTCTTTTATCCATAAATGTGGGATACTATCAAATGCTTTTTTATAGTCACTCCATGCCATACTTAAATTCTTGCTCTTTTTACAGTCCTCAAGTAAGACTTTATTTAACAACGAATGATCCTTTGTTCCACATGACTTTCTTTTATTCCCCTTTTGTTCTATTGCCATAATTGAGTTTTCTTCTAAATGACTATAAACTCTGTCAGCATCAATTCACGTATATAGTTTAGACATCGTCAGAAGGCAAGCTATTGGTCTATAATTTTTAGGGTAGCTTACAGGTTCACTCTTAAGTAGGAGCATTGTTTTGCCTGTTGTTAGCCAGGTTGGTGTCTGTTCGGGGTGTGCATATACATAGTTCTTACTCATGGCTAAATCTTCATGCAAAGATGTTAATACTTTTAACCAAACGTTAGATACTGCATCTGGGCCTGGGGTGTTCTAATTAGAGGCTTTTCTTAACTTTGTTTCAATTTCTCTGGCTGCTACTTCATCCCATTTCATATCCTGCACCTTTAAACTTCTTTATTTTACTTCTTCTATCCATTTAGCATATTTATTATGTTCCACAGGATCTTCACAGATAATTCTCCAAAATGTATCTATTTCCTCTTTTTTTGGTGGTCTTCCAATTCCTTTTACCTTGTTTCCCAATTCTCTATAAAACGTTTTTGGATCATCAATATTTATCTGTGTATGTTCTAAGTGCTGAAATATTTAGTTTATTTGCAATAGTGCATGATAGATCCTGGTCTGTTCTAATATTGCACATTGCTTTTATCACATCTATCTTTCTTAGTATTTTTGTTGATCTATTCCCTCTTCTATAGTCTTCTAACAGTGACAGTTCTTGTCTTAATTACTTTATAGTTTTCTCTAGTCTATAGTTCCATGATGGTGTTCAATTTCTCCCCTTCATTTCCTTCACTACCCTGTGTTCTTGTGGAAGAACTTTATCAGTTATTAATTTAGCTGCACAGTAATATATCCTGTTTACTTCTCTTATAGTGCATGGATCTCTATGAACAGTCCTAATTATTGCGTTCATTTGTTTTATCAGACTTCTGACCTTTTGGGTTTTATTGACCTTCTGCAGTCTATTTCTCTCATTGATCTTAATATAGCTATCCATGTCTAGTAAATCAAGCAAATCTTCTCAGCTCATTTTCTTCCAAACTGAGGGCACATCCCTTGTTTTCCATTTCCTGTGGGCATTCTACAGAAAGTTCTATAGCATCTTCCTGTGGCACTTTTTCTTCAATTTCATCCTGTGCCATCTGTTGTTTTGTCATATGGGAACTCACTGGCCTATCACTCTTCAACATTGACTGCGTCAGAGTTTCTGCAGTTTCCTGTTTCTTTCCTTGCTGTCTAGCTTCAAGTGAATGTTTATACTGGTTTCCTGTGGAAGACTCCAAAATATCTTGATATGACACTTGACCAATTGCTTCCTGTTCCTCTGGTTTCTCCTTAATTTGGATATCCATTTCTCTATCCTGTTTTGATGGTTTCTGCTTTCAATTTTCTACACTGTATCCTTCATTTTGCAGGCACTCCATAACTTCAGTTTCTATTTCTTTAACTTCTCCATTACTAATCTCCTTTTCTACTTTTTATCTTTGTTTTCTTATTTTTTTGTATTGTAAAGTTTTTCATGTCTGGATGCCTTTGCCTATATTTCTCTTCAAATATCTTTGGTGCTGCTCTTTTTGTATTGGTTAGTTTGCTTTTTCCTTTGCATAAATATTGCACCATATTAAATCTCTTTTTCTTTCCCATATCCATATGTCTTCGTGAGATATCTCCTGATCTTCCTGTTTCTCCTTAATTTAGGGACTCACTGCATCATGCTGTGAAGTAACCTGTATTAGACCTTCTACACCAAATCCTTCACTTTGTAGGCACTCCATAACTCCAACTTCTATTTTTTAACTTCTACTTTACTAATCATCATTTCTACGTTCCATCTTTGTGATATTATTTTTTTTATTGTGAAATTTTCCATATCTGGATTCCTTTGCCTATATTTCTCTTCGAATATCTTTGGGGCTGCCTTCTTTATATTAATTAATTTGGCTTTTTCCTTTGCATAAATATTGCACCATATCAAATCTCTCTTTCTTTCCCATGTCCGAGTGTGATAATGTTGGTCTAGACTAATGAAGATCAACACTTAGAGAATGAAGTTGTGGAGTTGGTATTTCTGGTAACTGCATGCTCTTAGATCCTTTCTGTAACTTAAATCATTGTTTCACATTTCTTCTAGATTACAACCCTGTTCCTAATAAGAGCTTAGTTTTTTCACTTAGCATAACAGTGTGGCAAGTAGATGATGTTTTTACATATTAATTCCAAAGACCATGCTCATTCTTACCTTTTGCGCTTGTTTACAGTTCTAGTAGATTCTCATTGATCTCGTATAATAAAATTATTGCCTGCATTGTCTTTGTTTAATAAATCTACAATGTTCCACATGCTACTGGGAACTAACAATGACTAACAAGTTAACAGTTTGGCTTTACAATGTCTTCCGACAAGCAATGTGCTGAAGTTCCACAGACTAAAGATGTGAATTTCTATGTTCCATCATAGAAAGCTAGAATCTAGGATTTGAAATACTAAGTTTAAATCCCACTATTTAGCAAACTTTTCAATTTCTGATTTAAAGTGGATCACTGTCAAATATTCCACCTGGTATGCCATGTTGAAAAAATATATTTCAGTAATGTGATTACACTGCAGATGGTAGTTTCATTCAATTATGCCACTTCTAGATATTCTGAACAACAGATAACACCAAGAACATAAAAAGCAACAGTATACTGGAACAAATCTAACCCAGCTTTCATCCAGCGGAGAGCTCATATTTCATATTGTCATTTCCTTGCTCTGGTTCTGATTCTGAAAAATATTGCATACTTCACATCTTTGAACCAACTGATCAATTTGTTCAGACCCCTTGGCAATGAAGCTTATCAATAGCCCTTTCGCTCTACTTAGTAATTCCCAAGTGTGAATCCAGAATCTTATGTAGCATTGCATCTTGAAATTGTGCAGAAAGATGATCTTGCCACATTTGAAAATAAGACATTGCATACACAAAGTTCTTCAAAGTATGGGAATACACGATAATATCTGGATGCACTAATTCATTAACTGGCCAATAATTCAAGAATGTGTGCCACAATAGCAGCATTCACCTGTCCTCTGTAATCTGAATCTGACCCAACTGATTCACTACAAATACATATTTTGAAAGCCAAAGACTACTGCAAGCTTTTTACTTTCATTCCATCATATTAGATCTATGCGCATCAGAAAACGCCTCTGTATTACATGCTACTGGCCTAACTTGCTGAAATAATACTGTTCCAAGACATTGTTAACTACATTCTATTTGAATTATTACCATTTGGAAATTATCAAAGAATTTTCAAGCAGAAGCTGTGGTAACCACCTTTTTTTAATCTAAAAGTATTTACCTTTCTCATTTAATAAAAGCTATGGAATATCACCTCTTAACAGCTTTCAGTGTAACAGTTTTTATCTCACAGGTTTGGAATGAACATGGAATGATATTGCATTGTATCAAAGAACCACATAACAGATGACTTGTTATTGGCATTTTGCATATTTACCATAGGGCTGACATCATCAGAGTGTGGTTTGAAACCTTCAGAGGTCAAACCATGGTCCAGAAACTTGAGTAGACACACATTTCTATTTGTTTTCAAGATCATTTGGGTCAGACTGTCAAATAACTTCATATATACAGAATATCTTGCTTGATAGCTACCCACGCCAGGAGATTGTCTACTAAACATTATAGACGTTCAGTCATATAAACTACCTCTCTTTGAAAAACTTCAGAAAATGATGATATTCCAAAAGACAATCCCAGAGACTGCACATATCCAAAAGAGTACAGAATATGGAAGGTTCTGAGCTATATTTATCCAGTCTAATTTGCCAAGGGAGGGATGGAAACCATGTTGTATGGGGATAGGAGTTCTTCCTCCAGGAGACAGTTTTGCAATTGTTTCTGAAACATTTTTCAAGTACTTTGAAGAGGGAGGATAAGATTGGCATAGGTCTGAAGTTAGTAATGTCTGCTGAATGTCTTCATTTGCATAGTGGGGATAATGTAAGATTTTTTCCCCCAGTGAGGTGGAACATGGGATTCCCGGAGTAACCTATTTATAAGGATTGACACAGGACAGAAAATACTACTGGGTGCTATTTTAAGGTACTCACAAGGAAGGTCATTAGCTGAATTAGAACATGGTTTTAATTTAAGAGTAGTTTTATATAGGACGCAGGCACAGGTTTGAAGTTAAAAGTGGATATGGTAATATGTGACTGTTAGACAGGGTTGTGATTGGTTGTTGGGGACTCGGTTAGTGATACTATACTATCTATGAAATAAGAGTTGAATTCTACCGCAGCTTTGAATGGTGAATTATTGGGAGAGGAGTTAGGGATGAAATTTTATTTATTTTATTTATTTAACATTTGTTGACCGGGAATGTCCGACTAGGTTCCACAGAGCCTGTTTTCAGCGGTGGCCCGGGGAGAAACACTCCAGATGCGTGTCTTTGGAAATTTTAGCTAGAATGCAAGATTTCTTTAATGACTGACCAGAAGTGTTTAGGGTTGTGTTTACTATTATTCTGAATGTTGTTGTAGCATACTTTTTATCTTCATTTATTTGCCTTTTAGTACAGTTGCAGAGCAGATATTGTGATGTTTTATATTTCTGTCATTCTTTACATGCTTTCTGTCTATCCTGTATTAACATTCTCCTCCTTTTGGATAGCCAAATAGCATTATTTGTTTTTAGTTTCTTCCTTCAAGGAGGTGTAAGGCTATTTAGGAAAGTTGTATTGAATTAATTTACAGCATCAGGATTTTTATGATGTTCTAGTTAATTGAATATTTCTAGGTTAAACTTGGACAAGTTGAGTGCTGTTTTATAAACATGTTGTTTAAGTGGATGTGTGAGATGTCTGGTTATATAGACTGGAAGATAGTCACTAATAGATTCTGACATTGCACCTGTTATGGTGAATTTGCTGAGATCTGATGCTAGGATCCAGTCTAATAAGAAATTTGATGACTTGCTATAATGTGTGGGGCTAACAATTAGTTGTGTGAAACTGTATACATTCATGCAAGATACAGGGGAGTTAGAGGTTATGTCCAACCCACTGATATTAACATCAGATAGAAGTATTTTTTCTTGTGGAATTGTTATGGATATCCAATACAGGATACCCACCAGTGTAAATGTATACTTGCCAGGAAAGATACAAAGGAAGTAATACACATATTTTTTATATTTGTTTATTTGCAAGAAAGTAATAAGAAGTTCTGAACTGAATTTTAGTACTGGTTTGTTGAAGGGGGAAATGTGGCAGCTGTTGGGAAATGTTAAAGTAATACCACCACATCCCCACAAAAATGTATGCGATCAATACCTAGTGAATATGTTTGGGAAACATGTCTAGGCTTAAAAATGTTCACTAGAGTCATTAGCCTAGTAACCCCCATGATACTATGAACTGGCTTGGGTTGGGAACGTGTAGGTTACCTACATCCTTATTTACTAATTCCATAATAATCCTTTCCATAGCCTTACACATAAAGCTGGTTAGGATTATAGATTATATAGATAGTATTTATTTCTGAGCGGGACAGATGCATCTATGCAGCTATGTACATCTGCATAGAATTTTGAAGTAAAGGTTTTCGTGTAAGCAGTCAAGTTGTCAAGATAAAAGTGGCTTTTGAATTTAACCAGGTTATAACTCAGTTTTAGTAGATTAATCTTCACATAATCTCTGAATATCAAGATATTGGTAGGTATCAGAAGGCAGGTGGAAGATTGGCATAATGGTTAAGGTGTTTACCTTACAGACACAAGATGCAGGGTTTGATTCTCATATGGGGTAATTGGCTAAGCTTAAAATGGTCCACAAGGGCAGTTGGCTTAGTACTATCTATGAACCTATGAGGTGCTTCAGGCTTCCTTCTTATGGTGAATATGACAGATTTGTGGTCAGATCTGAACAGGGAGAAAGCTGCAGTGGATGGAGAGCAATGCCACTCCACATTGATAAATATCAAATCAAGAATATTGTCACCCCTGGTTGGGGTGTGGACTAACTGGTCCATAAAGTTTGTATTGATGAAGTCCAGAAATTTTGGGATATATATGTTTGAGGATGGGTAAGTGGCCTAATTTATGGAGGGACAGTTGAAGTCTTCTAGGAGAATGGTGATTGGTTCAATACATAGACACTTTCTTTTTCTTCTTCTTTCGGCTGCTCCCATTAGGGGTCACCACAGCAGATCAACTGTTTCCATTTCTTCCTGTCCTCTGCATCTTGCTCTGTCACACCAACCACCTGCATGTCCTCTCTCACCACATCCATAAACCTGATCTTAGGCCTTCCTCTTTTCCTGTTACCTGGCAGCTTCATCCTTAGCATCTTTTTCCAAATATATTCTGCATCCCTCCTCAGCACATGTCCAAACCAACGTAACCTTGCCTCTCTGGCTTTGTCTCCAAACCTTCCAACCTGGGCTGACCCTCTAATATACTTATTCCTAATCCTGTCCATCCTTGTCACACCCAGTGCAAATCTTAACATCTTCAACTCTGCCACGTCAAGCTCTGACTACTGCCTTTTTGTCAATGCCATTGTCTCCAACCCATATAACATAGCTGGTCTCACTACCATCTTGTAGACCTTTCCTTTCACTCTTACTGGTACTCGTCTGTCACAAATCACTCCTGACACTCTTCTCCACCCACTCCATCCTACCTGTACTCTCTTCTTCACCTCTCTTCCACACTCACCATTACTCTGAACTGTTGATCCCAAGAATTTAAACTCATCCACCTTTGCCACCTCTACTCCCTGCATCCTCACCATTCCTCTATCCTCCCTCTCATTCACACACATATATTCTGTCTTAGTCCTGCTGACCTTCATTCCTCTTCTCTCTAGAGGATATCTCCACCTCTCCAGGGTCTCCTCCACCTGTTTCCTACTCTCACTACAGATCACAATGTCATCTGCAAACATCATAGTCCACGGGGACTCCTGTCTGATCTCATCTGTCAACTTGTTCATCACCATTGCAAATAAGAAAGGACTCAAAGCTGATCTTTGATGTAATCCCACCTCCGCCTTAAACGCATCCGTCACTCCCACCGCAGAGCTCACCTCTGTTACACTACCCTTGTACATATCCTGTACCACTCTTACATACTTTTCTGACACTCCCGACTTCCTCATACAATACCACAACTCCTCTCTAGGCACCCTGTCATATGCTTTTTCTAAATCCACAAAGACACAATGCAACTCCTTCTGACCTTCGCTGTACTTCTCCATCAACACTCTCAGAGCAAACATTGCATCTGTAGTGCTCTTTCCCGGCATGAAACCATATTGCTGATCACTAATCATCACCTCCCTTCTTAACCTAGCTTCCACTACTCTTTCCCATAACTTCATGCTGTGACTGATAAATTTAATCCCTCTGTAATTACTACAGCTCTGCACATCACCCTTATTCTTAAAAATCGGTACCAAAACACTTTTTCTCCATTCCTCAGGCATCCTCTCACTTTCCAAGGTTTCATTAAATAAATTAGGTTAAAAACTCCACTGCCATTTCACCTAAACACCTCCATGCTTCCACAGGTATGTCATCTGGACCAACAGCCTTTCCATTCTTCATCCTCTTCATAACTATCTTATACATAGACACTTTATATTAGTTAATTAGGAGGTGTGGGCCAAGAGAGACAGACGGTAGTCCTATAATTAGCTATGATAAGGTTTTTAACAGTAAGATGAATATGGAGGGGCTCCAGGTCATTATAGTATACAATGAGTTGAGAGGTGATTTTTATTTTAAGAATATGGAGGTACCATGCCTTTAGTACCTTTGTCTTTTATGATAAGCTGGAACATGTGATAGGCAGTGAAACCCTACAGTGATGGAGTGGTTTCAGTGGTCTTGAACCAGGTCTCTGTCATGGCACATGTGTTGTTTTCCACTGTAATGAGTCATTGCAGTGAGTTTTTTGTTAAGGCTCATTGCCTTTTGCAACAATACCTTAATGTTATCCAGATTCTCTTTTGTTATGGTAGAACCTTTAGGTGGTTGACATTGCCTAAGAAGGCACTATGGGTTGGATAATGATTTAACCTATATATGAATGTCTTGGGGAGGAGGTACAGTCATCCCTGGCAAAGTCGTTAGGACGGTCTACTATTTCCTGTCAGGCTGATATTTGCATATATATATATATATATATATATATATATATATATATATATATATATATATATATATATATATTGCTCCTCTTATGAATGACTGCAGAAGCAAAGCCATTTGATTATAATAATCTTTTCTTCATTTAGATTATTGATTATAATAACCTTTTCTTCATTTAGATTATTGATTATAATAATCTTTTCTTCATTTAGATTATTGATTATAATAATCTTTTCATTTAGATTATTGATTATAATAACCTTTTCTTCATTTAGATTATTGATTATAATAATCTTTTCTTCATTTAGATTATTGATTATAATAATCTTTTCTTCATTTAGATTATTGATTATAATAATCTTTTCTTCATTTAGATTATTGATTATAATAACCTTTTCTTCATTTAGATTATTGATTATAATAATATTTTCTTCATTTAGATTATTGATTATAATAATCTTTTCTTCATTTAGATTATTGATTATAATAATCTTTCCTTCATTTAGATTATTGATTATAATCCTTTATTCATTTAGATTATCGATTATAATAATCTTTTCTTCATTTAGATTATTGATTATAATAATCTTTTCTTCATTTAGATAATTGATTATAATAATCTTTCCTTTATTTAGATTATTGATTATAATAACCTTTTCTTCATTTAGATTATTGATTATAATAATCTTTCCTTCATTTAGATTATTGATTATAATAATCTTTTCTTAATTTTGTGGCATCATTTTGGTGATGACAGAATGCTGCTCAAGGCTATTTTCAATCCAGCTCCACCCACATATTCTGAGAGCTGCATCATGTTCACATAGTCCAGCCAGGTACATCTCAAGTCAATTACACCCATATGTACTATGACTATGTCATATATGTACCTGTGGTACAAGGCTGTGAGTTCTTGCATAATGTGGTGACTACTGGTGTCTGATAAGTGACTGACCGTGACCCTCTCCTTCCATAGCCTGGTGAGTGGTTCAGCTGTCTCTCTCATCATGTAGCCATCTATGACTGGGACATTAGCCTGTGAGGATATTTGCCTTATGGGCTTTTGCAATCAGCGTGACTCTAAGATGCATGTTTCATGGTGGGTACTGTCTGTGTTGTGCATTTGTGAGGTTGCTGAAAGTACTTGTCTCTTGGGTTACAGTTAGGAGGCATTTGTGGTTTAGGTAAGATACTTTTAAGAGCCTAATCATTTGAAGATCTGTGTGTTTGGTCTAAGCTGTGTGCTTTTGGCATACTGACAACCTGCTTGTTATGTATCATGTCTTCCTGTTAGAGCTTTGCCTCCAATAACATTGTAAAACTACATCTCTTACACACTGTGTCCACTGGTTTAAGTAGCAGGTGTCTGACAGTAAACATAAGACAATTGCTACATTGTCTCAGGATGGCTACTTCAACCAGGTTGGCTACAGAGACAGTTAGAAAGGGCAAATCCATGGCTCCAAGTGTTTACTAATGCAAGATGTGTTGCACCCATGAGGGTTTGAGTTGATTTACTGAAGGTGCTGTCTGTGTAAAACAAACAATCTATGTGTAAACATGAAGACCAATGTGCTACTCAGCACAAATAAAAGTATCTGTTCAAATGCTGATTATTTAAAGTACAACTGGAATTTGGGGAAGCAGGCTGCACAGACAAAGTTAAGACTCTAAAAGCTTGCATCTAGGCTGTTCTGTGTGCCATGCCAGTGCATAACGGGTAGCATCAAGCTAATTTGCCTTGTTTATAACACAAAAAATAAGCAACAAAAAGCTCAATAGAGCATGTTAAGCAATAGCAGGACACTTGAATTTAGCCAATAACTAAGTTAACGAAAAGGTAAAAAACACCACAACACAATCACAAAAATAGGATTAGCGCTTTCGTTTATACTCAATTGATAAACTTCATCAGATAAATACAAAGGGAAACTGTCATTTAAATACAAAAAAGTAAATGACATCACATCCTGTTAAATTTAAAAAATGTATATATAAATATAATACATATAAAATTCAACATTTTATAAAATTAATAACTCGATAATAGTTGGCAAAAATCCTATCTAAATAGAGCCCTTAATTTCAATAGGCTCATAATTGAAATGGTATCGTTTAGTCCAGGAAAAACAGAAGCATTCAATTTTAATTGCCATAATAATTCCCTCTCTTCCAGGAGTAAAGAGGTAGGTCCCCCCCTCCCCCTATCATAAACCCTTTCCACCACTAAAAATCTAAACTCATGCTTAGGAAATGCTAGGACATGTCTAGCAAGAGCATTAGTTGGGTTAGATTTAGCAATGGCATGTACATGTTCGTAAATTCTGGTTTTTATTGCTCTATCGGTTTTACCGATATAATAAGAGGGGCATTGATTACATAAAGCCAAATAAACAACACTTTTACTATTGCAATTATATTTGTCTTTCATCAAATACTTATTCTCATTAATCTCAAAATATTTAGCCACAGCAATGTACTTACACATACTGCAACTCTCACATTTAAACATCCCATGGTGTGTTTTATATGTCTTACTTTGTTCTAATTCTAATATATTTTTTATATTTCTTGCTCTTCTAAAGGTGACATTAGGTCTTACCCCTAGACAATCTTTTATGGAAACATCTTCCAATAAAAATGACCAATTTTTAATAATGATAGACTTAATATTAAATGCATCTCTTGAAAATGTAGTGATGAAATTATTACCTATATAATCAAAACTACAACTATCTATAGTAGAATGCATATATTGAACAGGCGTTGAACTGGAAATGTTCAAAATGTTTTCATCCAAACCAATGTTCATCTCATTATCACTCATATTGGATGTGAAATTCAAAATAGGTTGGAAAACCCCATATTTTCTCTTAGATGAAACTTCTCTAATTATTTCATTAATTAACAAAGGTGGATATCCTCTACTTGAGAACATTTTAAATAAAATGTCACATTCATCTAGAAAATCGTTCTCCAAAGTAGACATTCTAGCTGCCCTGACTAACTGGCCTTTCACTACACCTCGTTTTTGGTGAGGGGGGTGGCAGCTAGAAAAATGGAGAAACGAATTAGAATAAGTAGATTTTCTAAATATTCTAGATGTAAAAATTCCTAAATCATAATTCTTACTTAGCAAAACATCTAAATATGTAATTGTATTTTCTTGAAAATCAAATGTAAATTCCAGAAAATTAGTAGAATTATTCATCTCCATAATAAGGGCATCCACACTCAATTTATCCCCATTCCATAGAATGAAAATATCATCAAGGTAGCATGTGTACCATACTACCTTGGCCATAAAGAGCGGTGATTTAAATAAAAATTTCCTTTCCCAGGCAGCCATAACGGCATTAGCAAAGGTTCCACCACATGGGGAACCCATTGCTATGCCTGTTTTCTGAATGAAATATTTATTGTCAAAGGTAAAGAAATTATTCGTTAAGACTAATTCCAACAGGTAAATCAAAACATCCACTTCATCACCTGGCATTCCTCTATCTAGTAAAAAATCCCTTACCCATTCGCATCCAATATCTTGAGGGATGCAAGTGTAAAGATCACGGACATCTACTGTTAGAAAATTAAGTGCAGGATCAAAATTCACTTTATTTATAGCTTCCAAAAAAGCCCATGAATCTTTACAAATCTGCTTTTGATTTTCTAAAATTTTTTTTATTTTAAGATCAATATACTTAGCACATCCATAAGTTATGGACTGTCTGCCATCAATTATTGGTCTCCAAGGTGGATCAGTTAAAGATTTATGTATTTTTGGTAGACCAAATAATTTTGGAGTCAAGGGAAAGGTCATCTTTAGATAATTGAACAAGTCCAAATCGATTCTATTTTCAAGAAATAAATCTCTAACATACCCATTAAGTTTCTGGTAAGCACCATTAATTTCATTTAATGAAACCTCTGAATAAGCTGGGGAATCCAAAAAATGTAATATTTTTGAAATATAATCGTCTTTGTTGAAAAAAACCAGACCCCCACCCTTATCAGGTTTACAAATCCATATGTTTGCAAATTTTAAACTATCCAACATATCACGTTCCACTTCTGATAGATTGTTCTTAATATTTGTAAAATTATTCTGCCTATGCAGTGAACAACGAATGTCATTTTCACAAATTTTCTCATATAAATTAATTAAAGGATGCAAAGGTGGATTAAATACACTAGCTATTCTTAAATCACTGACTAGGCTAGAAGTATTGTTGAACATGACCTTCAAGTTCAACTTTCTCGTAAAAAGTTTCAAATCTGCTAAAGTTTTAGCTACATCACTATTGCAATAAGGTACAAAATTAAGGCCTTTCGCTAAGACATCAACCAACTTCTTATCAGGTTTGAAATCAGAATAGTTGAAAATTTTAAAATCACTACTTGAGTTCAAAATAATTTCAACAGTTTCCCTTAAAGGCACAGAATCGAAAGGTATATCAGAACTAGGTGAGATGTAAATTACCTCTTCCCTTTGTTCTGATTCTTCCTTCTCTTCTGTGTTTGGTATCTGGGTACCTGTTGTTGCCCATTCTTTTTCGACTTGGACTGAAAAAAATTTTTATTTTTAGAGTTATTTCCTGAATTGCCATTAATATTAGAAGTAGCATTGTTATTATTGCTGTTTCTATTCTCATCTTTATTGGCTATTCTTTCACTCCGTCTAACTGGTGAGTTAGAACTCACCTCAACATCACATTCATCATCCATCACATTATCCGAATGAAAAGAACAATCAGTCTCTCCATTAACAACGTTAGAAATATTATTTCCATTCTCAAAAACAGTTCTGTTGTTACTAACATAGTTCTTAGGGAGAGGATATACATTCCCTTTACTATAAGCCAGTGCATCCCTAGCTAATTTTTTGACTTTGTTTTCCTTGATCTTATCTAGTGTATTGTCGATGCTAGAAAAAATCCGTAAAAAATCAAATTTATATCTAGAAAAATGCTTATCATTTCTAATGCTGTTATCCAACAAAGTCAAATCATTCTGCAAAACAGAAACTTGCTCAGTATAGTTTTTGATTAAGCAGTCAATAAATTCCAGTCCCTGCTTATCAAATAAATGCAAAAGATCTTTATGAAACGCTGAATGCAATGTTATACCATTCGGGAAACGCCACTGTCTCAAGCCCTTCGGGACTTGTTTCCGTTTACAACATTCTTTTAAATATTGAATTTCGATCTGTAGTTTCTTAAACCTATATAATTTCATATCAAAATTCTTTAAACAGTTAGTTAAATCATTAGTGTCACAAAAATTGTCATTGTTTTGCAAGACATCTCCATTCTCCACAAATAAATTATTAGGTTCTTTCAACCAGTCATTTAATGCTGGGATAGTGGAAAAAGTACCTGTTGTCATGTCCGTAGAATTATTCCGAAAACCACCATTAACTGCACCATGCGAGGTACCAGCAATCATGGAAGAAGTATTTCCGTTATTTACAAACGCCGTTGAAATGTTACCATTATTGGCAAACCCCACTAAGGTGTTTGCAGTAGTAGTATTATTTGCAAACCTCGTTGAAGTGTTTGCAGTAGTTGCAGTAGTTGTAGTGACAGCAATAGAATGTACATTATGATTTCCCCGATCCTTCGATCCTGAGACACTACTTATTTTCGCATTCTGCTGTTCACATTGTTGCTGCTGCGGTTGCAACTGCTCCGACTGCTCCGACTGCTGATTTGAATTTACCCCATTATGTTGTTCCATATTCAACTGCTGCCGTTTATGAAATAGGGGGTAATGAGGCTGCTGGTTCTGATTAGAGCAGCAAGGTCGCTCATTACATACTCATCGCTGTTGTTGTTCATCAGCCTGATGTTGAAGTAACAGTTCAGCTGAACCGTTACTCAAGGCTTCGTTACCAATACCAGATGGAATAGCGTTGCCAATGCTATTCAAAACATTAGCATGATGTGTGCTTACATTTTTATCACGACTCAAAACCTCTGCTACCTGGCTAGCAAGAGAGTCAACATGCTGGGTAAGGAGTTGAATTAGAGCCGTTAAGTTCCCTGAAGAAGCAGACTGAATAAGCAACAAAAAGCTCAATAGAGCATATTAAGCAATAGCAGGACACTTGAATTTAGCCAATAACTAAGTTAAACAAGAATGATAAATAGTAGTGATTTTGCCTTTTGGGTACTACCTGGCTACGAGTAGAACTAGAGTAGAGCTAATCCTACAACAGTTACACTTAACTAGAAATCAGTGTCCCTTTGCGCCTTCTCTTCACCAAAGCAAAACAGTAGCAGTAATCCTGTCCTTAAGGAACAGATGACAGGCTCATTTGTGAGCAGTAGTCTCATCCCAAAGGTTCTATGGGTAATAGGCTTTCTGCAACTTTCTCCTGATATACCGTGTGGATAGCACATACAGTGGCTCAGGGAAAGAGAGCTAAACTTCACAAAGGTCCAAAACCAGACCAGTCAGGAAGATCCGTACACAGTGGTCAGTCAGGAATCAAAGTCTCCATACTGCTCCCCTCACCATGAGCTAAAAAGTCGCACTAATCCCTAAATGGTTCCTAAGGAGCACTTTTTAGGTTTTCCAGTGACTGGCAGATTCTAGGAAGGTTACAAAATGAAGTCCCACTGCTCTTTCTCTCACCAGGAGTAAAACAGAATCACTAATTCCAAACTGATTCCTGAAATGTGACTTGCAGGCTAAAGGTGATTGGTACATTTATCTACATGTTTGTAATGGATGGAACAAAATGGATTACTACTATTCATACTGTAGTGTGCCCTAATCACTGCCAAGATATTAAAGTGTGATTAACTGAAGTTTAAGCAATCTAATGGTGGGGGGGGGGGGTCTTGTTTGAACTTGTAATGCTAACTAGTATAAGCAGATGAAATGAAACTAGGAGGAGTTTCCAAAGTCAAATGTACAAAAGCGGTGGCCACTTAAGCGTCACTGAATTTAATGGCAGACCAGAGAATGGAAGGTTGGATGGATGGAAAACTTAGTTTCACAATAGTAGCACATTAAAGAGAGCACCAAAAGATTTGAACCTTTTCCTGTTCTGCTAACCTTAAATAATAAATGCTATTTCTCATCTTCTCCACAGATCACCCAGCCATAATCCCTTTGCAGTCAGAGGAGATAGCAGAAAAGAAGTATTTTCAAACTTGTCCTAACTACTTGAAAAATTCCAATAAAAAATTAAAATACAGCAAATGTAAAGCAAAACAAATTTAAGCTAAAACAAATTACAATAAATGAAAGAACAAAATTAATCGCAAATTGCAAACCTTAAATATAATCTCTGATTCTCTTAACAGCCTGCTTCTGGCTAGACTGTTTTTGATGCCACAGACAGTTCTGCTTCTTAACAGGGAGTCCTAATGCATATGGTCTATATGCATCTAGTGAGTCCTGAACTCTCTGATGCAATAAAAAACAAATACATTGCAAATGCAATGCGTATTTTTTTTGGCTGACATTATTTTTCTTTGGGGTTAGAAAGTGTCAAATACCTTTATTACTTCCTTTTATGTGACATGATGGAACATTCCACACTTGGCATTTCTGCCTTTTCTGCAATTCCACTTACACTGAAATACAGCTGAAACTTAAATCCAAAGTTTACAGCTTTCAGGCACTACCGAACAGCTTTAGAGATGTTAATAATTGAGGTGAAGGCACTCAAAGACAAAATAAAAAGATGAAGCAATGAACACGGGTGATTCAGCAGTATTCTGAGTGAAAATGAAAAAAAACTAAGTTACTGTTTGAGTGGAAAATGCAAGATGTAAAATTAATTTTAATGTGAAAATATAATGCAACGTTTCTGTATTAGAAATGTAATTGTGAAAACTTATTAATTCATTTTTACATTGCAAATCAGAATGTAACAAGCATTACAGTTTTTATATCTAAAATAAGAAATCAAATTTGAATTAAATATGCAAAGGTTAGAGGTAGATAAGGCTCAAATACTAATGGTTAGGATAGGAGGAGATGAGATAAAACTGTGATGTATGACTAATCTACAGGGAAGTCCCCAGGAACAGATAGTATTCATGTAGATGTTTGGAAGCTAGGAGGGAAAAATGATATAAAGATCTGAGAGGTTTTCTTTAACATATTTTAAAAGGAGGAGAAGTACCAACATCCTGAAAGAAAGCGGTGGTAACAGTAACACCAAAAGAGGGTAAAGATCTATCAGATCCAGCTACATACAGGCCCATTTCAATACTAAACCATGATTATAAAGTGTTTATGTCTATAATGCCTAAAGGAATGGCAAAATTAATGCCAAAATTGATAGGTATGGATGAATGTGGTTTCTTGGAGGGGAGGCAAACATTTGACAGCATTAACAGAACACTGATGATCCAGACGGAAGCAGAATATAAGAAAATACCAGTGTTGTTGGTGGGTCTTGATGCAGAGAAAGTATTTGACAGAGTAAGCTGGGGCTTTATGAGCAGAGCAATGGAAGCATTCACATTTCCTGAAAAAATTATAGTGTGATTAGGAGGATATATGAGAGATTGGAGGTGAAAATTAAAGTGGGTCAGGTCCTCTCTGATAATTTCTGCTTGAGCAGAGGAACCAGGCAGGGGTGTCCTTTTTCCCTTTTGTTATTTGCATAATATTTAGAAACACTGACAAAGAAAATAAGGTACTCAGAAATTCAAGGATATAATTGGTATGATAGTTAAGAAAAGCTGTCTCTATTTGCAGATGATATAATTTTATACTGGATAAAACCAGAAAGGGGCATTACAGTGCTGTGGAACATTTTGAGACAGTTTCATATTTTTTTGGGATAGAAAATTAATGAAGTTAAAACAAAGGCAATAGTGATAAATTATGTGCCCACGTATGAATTGCTTCAACAATATCCATATTTATGGGGACATGATAGAATGAAGTATTTAGGAGTATGGATTAAAAATGATTCTGGTGTGGCAACTAAGGTTATGTGGAGAGAGACTAAACAAAATATAGTATAAAAGCTGAGAAAATGGAAGCTTTGTTATATCAATATGGATAGTAAGATATAAGGAGTTAAGATATTTTAGTCCCATTAGTCTTGTACACAGGTCAAGCATATTTTTATCAACCAGAGGAGAAGTTGTGGATAGCAATTAATAAAGAGATGTAGGACTTTATCTGGTAGGGGAAGACAGCAAGAATCAAGTAAGATAAGCTCATTCTTCCAGTAGAACAGGGGGAATGGGATTACCCGATTTGAAGGCATATTTCCAAGCTACACAGTTAAGGCTCCTATACATAGCACAAGCAGAAAACTATAATTTAAAGTGGAAAGGGATGATGATAAAATAGAGGGAAAGCTCAAGAAATAAGGAGAGACTGGGAGTTTGGTTGCAGTTCTTTAAGGAGAATAACAATAATCCTATAGAATATTATATCTATAAAGCAGCAAAAAGTATCCTAAGAACTAAGCCATCACGGGAATGGAGAAAGGAGATTCTGCCGATAGGAATGACTGCAATTTGAGATATAGACAATAGGCAAAAGGAAGCTGGAATTTATTGGAGAAAACTGGCAAAGGAATCAAGGTATTGGGAGCAAATAACTAGATAGGGAAGATGATAGATTGGGAATATTCAAGAATTTATTTGGACTGCAGGTTAAAGATTGCCTTCCCTATTAAGGATTGATATCAGAGTATAGGCAAAGAGAAAGAAATAGGGGGGGGGTCCTAATTGAAAGACCAGCACTGGTAGAGTTTTCAACAGAATGTAGAACAGAAGCTGCCATTAAAAAAGGAATAATTAGTAGATCATATAAGATATTGCATGGTAAGTATAAGAATCAAACAGAGGAGGTTAGAATGGATTCCGAAGAGAGATTGACTAAGCAATTCACAAAGAAACAATGGGAGTAAATATGTATGTCTCCCAAATATGCAACAAAATTTAGAAGATTTAGGATTTTTGCCTGGAATTGCTTACATAGATACTTTTATACCCAAAGTAGACTCCCGAGAATTATTCCTCAGGTAGACAGCAAATGTAGAAGGTGTGACAGGGAAGAGGTAATTGGAAAAACATTTTCTGGGAGTGCAGTGACTTGGTGGACTTTAAGGATTCCCTGTGGGATGCACTGTCAGAGATGCTGGGTGAGCAGATTGGTGTGATGAGGGAGCTGATTTTTTTGAGCTATGATGCAGAACTGGAATTGCCTAGACATGGTAAGGCCTAGCTCTGTCTAATTATGGTGTCTGCTAAAAAAAAGTAGAAAATGGAAATCAAAATCTAAACCAACTATACTAGAAACAATGAATATAGTAACAGAGATAAAACAACTGGAATTAAGAGCTTTAGAAAAGGGTAGGAGCAAACTACACAGGAAAACATGGGAATTGTGGGAACAATACATACAGGGGATGAATGGGTTTTAAAAGAAGGCAGGACTTAAATGAGCTATGCAATGTTTGACAGAAAATTATTAGACTATAAGTGATGTATAATGATTGCAACTGCGAGTGTGTCAGTATAGTTTGTGATGTAAAATCCTTGCAACTAGGATTGTGTTGGTGTGGTTTATTTTCACTTATATAAATGTATGACTGATTATGCTTGTTTATAAAAAGGGCCAGGAATTGATTAATTTATGTAATGTTGCTTAGGTTATATAATATATAACAATATATATGAAATCTAATGTTTGTAAAAGTGAACTTGTTAATACAATTTGATTACTTTTATATAAATGTAAATCTGCCTATGTCACAAGTGATAATTCAATAAAGGCGTTTAAAAATAAATAAATTAATAAAAAAAAGAAATTTAGAAAAATTTGGCAGCTACTCTAAGTAGATCTTTGACATCTCTGACATGAAGAACCTGTGAGAAGAAAGAAATTGAATTCTGAAGAAAATGAGTCTCAGAAGTTCCATAAACATAGAGCAACAGGAACAAAGCTGCATTTTGTATTAAACATAGGTGCATATCTGTCACTTTGTACTGTATGCATATACCTAAATGCATATATGATGAAGAGGAGTGAATAAACAGACATTAAACATGATATGCCTTCATCAGCAGATTTTACTCAGCTGAACACTCTGAGAAGTCACATGGCCAAAAGAAAAAAAAAAAAAAACTCTTATTCAGGACTACCTGCCAGTAATGAACTTATATGCACACCTGCTACAGGTCCAATACTAAACAGCAGCTACTGTTCTGCTGTCTTTCCCTGGCAGGAATGAGTAAATTATTAACTGTCACGAATCCTAGTTAGTTTGATCTGTTATGAATAAGCAGACAAGCTATAAAAAAGTTGTGTTTAAAGCAAACTCACACATATGCCTTAGAATCATACCTCAAACTTTCTCTCCCTTAATCTCGCATGCAGAGGGGATGTATTAGTATGTTCCTCCAATTCTTTTCTCCTCAAAAGGGGTGCAGATCAGAAGCCACTCACACATCATACCTTCATTTATAGGCACATGTCCAAATCAACAGGTAATATATACTTGCGATTTGGAGTTAGTAAACTTCACTCAAGCTGCTTGGTGGGGTCAGTAAGAACAGAATGTCTCTTTTTGTTTAAGACTGAATGCATGACTTTTGATAATGAACTGCAAATTGAGTCTGTGAAATTCTGGTACAGAAAGTACTTGAGAATGAATTTCTATGTAGGACTTTCATATACATTATAAAAAAATCATAAAATATGAATGAATTCCTTTAACAGTAAACTAACAAATACAATAAAAATATATGAATTTTTGAGTAATGTGGAAGAGGTGGATTTTGCAGTACAACTTCAGTGATTTGTAGGAAATTTTCTGAAATGCAAACATCTGAATCACTGAGAAAAATCTTAAAATATCGCTATAATGTAGAGAACAATATCATTTAAAGCCACCCATTGTGAAGTCCTCCTTATCTCTCTGTTTAGTCTCCATATGTCAGCTAGCACACTAAAAATGCTGAAAGGTCACTGCTTCTGCAGGGAAAACAACATCTGCCATATAATATTACAATGCAATTACACGAAATGTATAGTACAGACTGTTTCAGACATCAGCATTGAGTACAGTGGTAATCAGCAGAAACGTGTACAAGGTTAGATGACTGTTTACCACAGAAAGCTATTAGTTTTCTGATATTATAGGATATTGTTCTCTGTGATTTATCTGTGCGTAGTATGAAATTAAATTCTGCACACAGTCTAAATATAATCATTGCTTGAGGGGAGAGGGCTACATATCACAAGTATCTGGAATGGTTTAAAACTATGCTAATTAAGACAGGCACAGGCAGATGACATCTAGTGGTCATAGCATGTGTTCTCTGGTGGTCAGTATATAACATAGTATCAACTGACTTACACTCATTGCATATGGTATACATATTGTAAATTCTGAGTACATGCAGGTGAGTAAAAAAGCAAGACTTTAAGATTTAAAACATCTTAAAGGAATAGTCATCTGGGTAAAATCCTATGAAGTTCAAGTGAACCAGAAGTTTTGGCTACTGTGACTAAACTGGTAAAATCATTTGTCCTAATCTCACGAGCTAGTATTTGCATCTGGTTTGTCAAGAGTACTGAAATGAAGACTATGACTAATGCTACACAAAGAACACATCCACATCTGAGATAGCGCTACACATAATAGCCAATGGAAAGAGCTGGTGGTAAGCACCCTATCATAAGCCTCCAGTTGTGGTATTCAGCATCAGTCGAAGACATAAGTATTAGCATCAAACAGACAAAAATATCAGTGCCAGAGTTACTGTATACTCAATCAACTTCAGTTTGCCATCTTATCACAATAAACTACAGTGTCATTTCTTGACAAACTTCCTAAAGAAATATAAAGCAAAATCAACAGTTCCAATGCTGAAAAGTTTTGCTACATTAACCATGAACATGATTAGCTCTCTGGTCTTTTATACTGTTACAACAAAAGTTACTTTTACAAGTCTTCTGTCTTCTGAGCTTCTATTCAGTTCCAAAGATTCAATAATCAGGTGTAACAAACCTGAATTTGCCACAATTAAGGCATCTCCAACAAAATAGAATTATGCACTTTTTTGCCACATTTTCTTTTTTACAAAATGGTATGGCAGTGGGAATTACTGAATGTTGAAATTACTTTATATTTCAGCCACAGAAGATAACACAAGGCTCTTAACATTAGTTTGACTACATATTGTAACTGAGGCATCTCTTTCTTCCTAAAGTTCAAAACAAATATCAAACACACTGTTATCTCAGGGATTACTAGGGCAGACAGCATCCCTGCTAACTTAAATGTGCAATTCAAAGTAAAGCCGTAAACCAGGAATGCTGAGCATAGAACTGGCTGTCAGTATTCAGTCTGTCCAGTTCTATTTACTGTCAGCACAAAATTGGTACATTTCAAAACATGGCATACTGAGACACTGGTCATTACAAGCAGGTTCCTAAAAAAGAAAAAAGGACTGTTATTGATCACCTTTTAAGAAAAAGACTACAAGTAAATAAAACTACAATCCTGTAAAAACACATGCTTCTTCTTTACCATATATCACTTCTGTACTGTACATTAACACAACCACTGCTCAGGAAGACAAGAGGCAGGCATACGCAGTGCACACACATCCACACGCATACATGTACTCATAAACATGCATACAAACAAGCCTACTGCAGTGTGTCATAAACTGAGAAATGAGCATTCATGCTATTAGCCAATTGCAGAGAAATAAATACACACAAAGACCACAGTTCGTCAATCAGAGTTCCAGTTCTCACAACCCCATGTGCATTAAAATCATAGCACTGGGCTTTAGAAATCTTATGAAAGAATAAGAAAGAAAACCACTTTACTTATCAGAAGAGAAGCTCTTCAGGTATTAGACTGCACAATGATAAGAAATCTTTGTTTAGGCTTACACAGTTATTTAACACTATGGACCGGATTACAAAAGACTTGCTCTCAGTGCAAGTGACTTGCTTCACTACAAGGCCAGTCTATAAAAAGGCTTACACTCGGGGGCCAGATTTCAAAACACCTGTTTTCAGCCTGCTTTCAGTGTAAGTGATCATTTACACTTGAGAGCAAGTATTTTGGATTTGGGCCACTTACGTATTCTTAAATAGGGTTCAAATTATGAAGAAAATTAATAATTCTGGAAGACTCAAGGATAAGTACTAAAGGAAGAAAACATTGCTATGCTTAAGCCACAGAATTTGGCAGGTGTGCAAAATACTAAGAGAAAAGCACAAATTAAAGTGACCATTAGCTACTTTGGGAGAGAGACCAACAAAACACTGTGTGAGACAGAACCAGATATACACTGTCTTATTTTACCCCACTATACAAATACTCTGTCTTCCCACCTCTTCCCCTTTTTAATGCAAATACTATATCTAATCCACAAACCTTAATTTCTTTACCAGTCTTTCATTGAGACTAGGCACAATTATGGTATTTACTAAAACAATTTCTTCTTATAAAATTTATATTGTTACACTACTATTGCATACATTCATTTTCCTCTTTGTAGACTTGCTGTTTCATCTTATATATCATGGGCTGAACCCGAAAACGATTCAGAAGGATTAAAATTTTACCATGGTTAACAAATTCAGACTGAAGTAAATATGTAAATAAATAAATCAGTAGTAACAACAACAACAAAGACATGATGAATTATGAAAGCACGCAGTGTTCTCATAACAGAGGCATAGCAGAAACAGCTGGTGAATTAGACTTTCTTTAACCTGCCCTTCTGTGGGAATCCATCAGAGAGCAGTGCATTTTCACTGGAACTAGAGACATTCTATAACAAAATGTGAGAAGCTGTCTAGGTTTTTTACATAGCAAAACTTAGTTCAGAAACACACTGCTAAAGTAAAATAAAAAATCTTTGCAGAATAAAAATAAAACATAACCAAAGTAAAAGTGTACTGAAACCACACAGCCAAATATAGCAATAGAAGTAATAATAATAATAATTATAATAATAATTATAAGAATAATAATCTCCAGCATATAAAACCGGCAGGCTTGGTAGTTTATTTTAATTGACCACATAAATATCTTGCATATTCCGTCACTTACTGTAACCTACAGTAACTGAAGATGTTCTATTATAATACATGTAAAAACTAAACAAACTATAATGGCTGTTTTTTTTTTTCAGGTCAAGAAAAAAGTGCACACTTATTAAATACATTCTGATGAAAAATGAACTAATTAGTAAAAATAAAACCAAATAATGTCTAGAAGCATTGGCACTGGGTAAAAAATAATTACAGTTGCTGGCCCAGTTTTACTGCAATGCTCTTGTATTTGCATTCTAAATGTATTTTACATTTGAGCCTATTGTATAATAAACACAGTACAGTATTTTACAGAGGTGCTAACTTGTTTGAATACTAATTTCTTACATAAATGAGTCACATGTTACACTAGCTGAATAGCAAGCAAATTCCTCATTGTCAAAACATAGATCTGCATTATGTCCTTAGCTGAGAGTACTATACAAAAAAAGTGTGGAAAATGCATATAGTTCAGCAAGGAAAATATCTTGTAACCATACCAGTGGCAGCACATTTTCAAATATAAATTCTGAATAAAACAGACTGACGTGGCAGAAATTCAGACATTCATTTTTAAAAGTCTTCTGAATTACAATTCTTATGCATAGATGGCAGACTAAATAACAATCTGAGTTCACAAACCTGATAAACATAACCCTTTCACTGATCAAGTCCTTCCTCCTCAGATAAGCATTAAGTCACCAAGTCATTGAACCAGAATTAAACCAGGCACTAGAAAATAAACACCTTTATCCATGATTCATTAGAGGAAGCAGGTATGACTACAAGGATACAAAAATCCATACAAAGGATCTTCTCTCTGGCTGCTACCTGCAGCTAGACCCTCCTGATTACAAAAAAAGATGAAGTCTTCAGAAACTCCATCAACCCTCAATCTAAAAAGGATTGTGGTACTTGACTCAGACCACCAGTGGTACTTGACTCAGACCACCAAACCTCTCACCAAGCTTCATTTTGGTACTTCATCCCGTACAATTAATTTTAGTCCAACTTTACAACCACTACATCATAATATTATTAGTAAGCAGCCACAGACAGCTGCATCTTGATCAGAAGCACAGATTCTATACCCATTTCTTCAGCATATTCCCTTAAATGCTGTCACCTAAACTACGTGCTAAGAAGAAACCAAATGCTGATGATCTGTAGCCATCTACGTTAGCAAGCAAACTGACAGCCATTCAGACTGTTTGATGCATTTGACTACAATGTATCATCTGAACATCAAAGCATGTTTGTTAAAAAGTATAAAAGGTGTTTTAAAGACTTATTGTATTTCTTGTGAAGAACTATTGTTCCCAAAACAGTCACACAGTCAACCAAATGCAGCGTAAGTGCAGACATGCTCTACATGGTTCACCTCATACACCTATTGTCACTTCAGTTTTATGTCCTGATAGGAATGCACTCCAGCCTGCAGTATTTACATGCTAATTTGTCTTCATTTTCTGTTTACTTTTAATTCCTGAATACCAGCTGTCCAGCCATGGTAACAGTCCACAACCCATAGACTCTCTCCTCTCCAAATTTGGCTGGCTCAGATAATGACTTCCTAAAGCACACACTGTTTTAGTTTTTTTTTATTATTTGATATTTGTACCCCACAGCTGTTAAACACAAAATCTTTTTTGTGCTTTAGCAAACATTTTAAGACACTTTTACATGAAAAAAGGAAAGGCACTAATAACTCAGACTGGTCATAAATCTGAGTACAGCGATGAGTATTTTGGGAAAAGGTACTGCAATAAATGTTTGTCTGTTCACACAGCAGGCAGAGTCATGGGATCTACATATCTGCTGTGGGTAACAGAAACCTCTTAGTTTATATCAATGTCATTCATGCACTTTGGAACTTTATAGTAAACAGTAGCAGTGTGCCAGCCAGATGTATGCAGATGGCACCTAAAATCACTACCGATTCTATCCTACAGGCGCTATAGATTTTTATCATGCACACTTGGAAAAATTACAAAGCACCAGACATCACAGAGTGGATATCTTACTGAGATCCTGCTACACCAAAACTGATCATTAAGCAACACAACAAGCTCCCCAATTTAGCAGTACTTAGCAAATTCTGTGCTGCAAAGGACAGCTGGCATGTATAGGTTCCAGTGCTCTAGATCTTAGAAGTGCAGCACAGAAGTTATTATTTGTTTAAAATGCATCAATAGCTGTGCAAGAATCCATTTAATGTTATTTTTACATGCTGGTCCCTTCTAAAGGTTATGGGCAGCAGGTACCTACACCAGATGCAGAAAAGTAATGCTCCAACTCTATGAGAACCTGTTCAGGCCATGCTTTGAATCATGTACACAGTTCAGGAGATGATACAGGGCAAGAGACATCAGGTAGAGGAAGAAGTCCAGATTTAATCCAACTGAATGGTAAAGTGAATTGGAAAACAAACACTATGAAAAAAGACTAAAACTGGAGGAGCTGACTAAAGACCAGAAGGGACCAAGGAGATCATGACATGGGTGCATGACATCACATCAAGGAGAATGAATACATCACAAGAGGAAAGATGGGGGAACAGAACACAGATAGGAGGCAGCAGAGAGCAAACTACTCCCTGTGTATTTTAAGGTGATTCTTCAAGAACTGGGCCATGGACTCAGGGAATTGGGCACTGGAGGTGGTGTTGGAGTGAATCCATGGAGGCACTAAAAGCGAATGAGATGAGAGGGATGGAAAGGAGGTGAATGTTACATTTGGATGAAGAGAAGATTGTATAGGCTGTCTCCTTCTTCCATCAAGCAAACATAAGAAAATCAAACATGATTTAGGAATGGAGTTGTTACTTTCATGGTTTAATTTCTTCAAGTCTTTTGGATTTCTAATACCATGACGGAAATGGACCCAAATCCTAAGTCAAAATATGATTAAAGTTTGTGAAATTAATGTTTTTTCAGTCCTTGATGTTAGCTAAAGTGTTCTTTGAAGTACCTGCAATGTGCCCAGAACTGACTCCTTCTGCAATTCATACAGTTACATGTAGTGGTAGCATATCCAAATCCGACTGTAAATTTGTTTTTATGAGACCCGTTGTTCCTACTACTACTGGAACTGTCTGGGTATCCTTCTTCCACATTGTCCTTCTTTCTGCCTGCACATCCTGGTATTTTATGACTTTGTGTCTCTCTGTATGTAAGACACTGTAATCATTGGATGTAGCATTTTCAGTGATCATTTGTTACTTTTGCCTTCTTTTCATGGACTACTATATTTGGTTTACTTGCATCTATTTTTTGAACTGTTGGTAATGGGTGATCCCATGAGATATAAACTTTGTCATTCTCTATAATACTTTGTGGTTCTTGTTTCCAAAGCTTCTCAACTACTTTAGTATTGTAATGTTTGCACAATCCCACTGAAACAGTCTTGCCACAGTATTATGCCTTTCAGTGCACAGGCCCTCTGCCATTAGTGCATCACACCCAGCAATAAGATGTACAACTGTTCCCAGTTCTGTTTTACAGAATCTGCATTTGTCTGTTTCTCCCACATGTTCAATGGATAGAATCAACAGTGATTTTTATGTGCTATCTGCAACCACTGCCTGGTACACTGCTACTGTGTACACAGCCTACTATCCTGGGCTGATGATATTAACCTTTCATCTTCTGGTTTAAATTCAGCTCTCCTTAACCATTCCTGTATCAGATCCTGATCAACATGAGGTTGT
Source organism: Protopterus annectens (assembly GCF_019279795.1). Lineage (NCBI taxonomy): Eukaryota > Metazoa > Chordata > Ceratodontiformes > Protopteridae > Protopterus > Protopterus annectens. The sequence continues at coordinate 1,313,545,384 of NC_056741.1, read as the reverse complement.
TCCAGGAGTTTTCTGTATTTGCAATTATATTTATGCCTTTTCCACATTCCTTTCCATATATTCTTTCTTCTGTTTTTTGGCATGTATATTTCCTGCCTGACTTTTGCCTACCTCTGGTTTGCTTTCCATTCCTGCTGACACTGATATACTTCTGCTAAATTAAGCAGGAAAGTCACTGTAGACTTGTTCTCCTCATAGTTTAAAACCTGCATTATGTTTGTATCTGGTGAAGTCAGCAGATAAGTATGCAGTCTGGTTTACTATCAAAATGAAGAATGAAGTTTTGGTGAACATGGGAATGCCGAACATCAGTTGGCTGATTCCTGTATTGCCAAACTTCAATTCTGCATGTGTCCTTTGTAGTGACTGCCACTGTGCATTCACTTATATGTGGTTGATCTTACAAACAGAAATTGTGGCACAGTGTGGATTGGGAAATGTATCCTTTTCCTCACTGTAGTGTGATCTCAGAGTTGGAATATATAGTTTGCAGGGGGTGTGGGGGCACACCCCCCTGTAAAAATGTGAATTCTTTTGTTGTACAGTACTAAACTGCATCCATACATACTGCTGGAAAGCAGGCAGGTAAGTCGTAGCAGGTAAGAAAATTATGGATAATATTGAAAATTTCCAAATTCAAAATCTTCAGTATTTCAATTTGACAATGTCAGCTAATTAATATGCAGAATGTCAGCATTTTCACTTGGAAATGGACTGGATTACATTATGACGTTCATGATTTTGATAGTAAACCATGTAATCAATTTTAAGAAGGCCCGTACCGCCTTCAGAATGAGGAATATATAATCTTGGTATACACTAGTTTTATATATCACTTCATAAGCGTGAAGCATTTTTTCTCATTTTCCTGTCCAACTAATCCAATACCTTTCAGCCAGATAATCACCCCAAAACTATAAGTTAGAACAGGAGAGAAAATTGTTTTACAGCTTGGACTTTGTTCCTAGATGTCAGAGCTGTTTTCAGTATAAATTTTAGTCTTCTAAAATATTCCTTACTGAGTTTTCTTTTCACATTTGTTTATGTTTTATTGTCAATCCTTCATCAATTCCCAAATATATATACACTCTCTCCTGCTCAAGTTTCTTTATATCACATTCTTGTCCCAAACTAATATTTTCTTGGTGCTGCAGTTTTCCTGCTTTAAATGTTTTATTTGCACATTTATCAAGATCAAATTACATTCTTATATCATCTGAGAAATTTCTGACTACTTGCAGTTGTGTTTTCAGCTCATCTGATAAACTATACCATTTTAAATCATCCACAAAAAAAGAAGCAAAGTCTTTATACCTTGTAGTTTTCTGGGATCCAAATTGTAACCCCAACCTAATTTGTTTAATGGGTTAAGGGCAAGACAAAAGAGCAGTGGTGACAAACAGTCACCCTGGAATATCCCCCTGGGATAATAATTTGTCCTTTATCATGGCTTAGCTACAAAGTTATTTGCCATTGTTTCATGGTGACTGTAATGTAATTGATCAATGTAGGGTGTATCTTATATATCTGTAAGCACTCCCTTATCCATGAATCTCAGATGCTGTCAAATTTTTTTTTTGCAGTCTGTCCATGCCATATTTAGACTATTCCCCTTTTTACAATTCTCCATTATGACTTTCTTTAACAACAAATGATCCTTTTTTCCATATGACTTTGTTGCTACCCTTTCATTCTATTGCCATGACTGAGTTTGCTTATAAATAACTATCAACTTTCTTGGAATCAGTTCCGGTATATAGGTTATACATTGTCAGATGGCAAGTTATTGGTCTATAGTTTTTAGAATAGCTTGCAGGTTCACTCTAAGAAGGAGTAGGTTTCTTCTGTTGTTAGCCAGGTTGGTGTCTGTTTGGGATACGCATATAAGTAGTTCTTATTCAGGGATAGATCTTCATATAAAGATGTTAACTTATTAACACCTATGTCTAGCAGCCTACACACATCTTGCATTCCAGAGCATTTCCTGAAAAATAAACTTAAAAGCATAAGATAAACAAATGTAAATATTTTGTGAACAATAAAAGCTATTAAAACTGTACAAATAGCAATATGTTATTTATGGTGATAATTGTCAGTGCATTCGTAGTCTTTTCCATAAATACTGCAATATATTATAGTGCACACACTGCAAGTTATTTTTTTTTTGTAAACTTTCACAAACAACTTTTCATATCTTAAAAACTGTACAACCTAGACATATATTGTTAGAACATTTAGTTAACCAGATATAAGCTTTGACATGACAACAAGAAATTCTTCTTCAAGTGCATGTTTATTAAGATATTTACAGAAATGTGAAAACATATGCTTAATTGCATAATTAGTAAAACAAATAATGCTGGATATCTCTTTGGAACTTACAGTGCAAGTAATGAAGATATTTTGCTTCAACGACATCTAAGGTTTCACTTAATGTTATGCAACAGTTTGTAAGTTACTCAGTATTTGAAGTATTAAGTACACGTGGAAATGTTGCTTATTTTTATAATTACTAACACCCAACTAGCAATATTTTCAGTAAAGTATGCTATAAACCAGCATTGACAGTGAATTGGTCACCCACATTGGTGTTTCATACCACCCACCTTAAGGACATGTAGGTCTCTCAGTTATGAGAATATGAACATAAATCTGAAAATATGAATAACAGGCGGCAAAGATTAATTTTGCCACTGCAGGACATCCTAGACTAACAATCTTAGTGTCATTTTATTTATATTTCCCCGTCCTAAGACTGCCTCTTATTAGCTGGTAAGTGACTTAGTTAAAGAAGCTAGACCCAAAAATGTTCTTGATGCCATAAGATAGTATGGGTGGGAAATGGAAGCATAGAAAAGGATATTTTGGGCTTGAGTGAGTTAATACTTTTAGCAAGAAGTTAGGTACTGCATCTGGATCTGGGGTTTTCCATTTAGAGCTTTTCCTAATTCTGTTTCAATGTTTCTGGCTGTTCCTTCATCCCATTTCATATTTTTTATATTGAAAAAACTTCTTACTGTTTTTCTTTTACTTCTTCTATCCATTCAGCATCTTTGTTATGCTCCACAGGGTCTTCTTAGATATTTCTCCAAATTTCTTCTTTTTTTGGTGGTGTTTCTATTCCATTTGATTTATATCCTGATTTTCTATAAAACAGTCTGGCTCATCAACGACTTGCTTATTTTGTAATTTCCCTTTATATTTATCTGCATATGTTTTTCTGCCTGTGCTGATATCATTGGTTTATTATTCACAATACTGTACAGATCCTGGTCTGTTCTGATACTGCATGTTGCCTCTAGCATGTCTGTCTTTCTAAGTATTTTTGTTGATCTGTTCCCTCTTCAATACTCTTCTAATAGTGACACTTCTTGCCTTAACTGCTTTGTAATTTTTCTCTATTCAATGCTTCTATCATGGCATTACATTTTCCCTTTCGTTTCCTTTATTGCCGTGTGTTTTTCTGGTTATACTATCTGTTAATAATTTAGCTGCATAGTAATATATCCTATTTACCTCTGTTATATCACATGAATTTATATTAACAGTCTAGATTACTGTCTTCATTTGTTTTATCAGACTTTCTGGAATCTATTTCCTTCATCAGCCTTAATATGTCTATCCATCTTTATCAAATCAAGCAACTCTTCCCTTAGATCATTTTCTTCAAAACTAAGGGCACACTCTTTGTTTCCTGCAGGCATTCTACAGAAATTTCCAGAACATCTTCTTGCAACATATTCTCTTCAGCTGCATCCTGTCATTCATTGTTCTTTCCTATGGGAACTCACTAGCCTATCACTCCATAACATTGACTGCGTTAGAATTGCCACTGTTTCCTGATCCTTCCCTTCCTGTGCAACTCCAGTTAAGCTTTTGTACTGGTTTCCTACTGAAGGCTCCACAGCATCTTCATGTGGCAAGTGATCAGATGCTTCCTTTTCTGCCAGTTTCTCCTTAATTTGGAGACTCATTGTTTCATCATGCTGTGATGTTACTAGAGTTGGATTCATTACACTAAATCCCTCATATCATAGGTAATCCAGAACTTCACTTTCTATTTCTTTAACTTCTCCATTCCTAATCCTCTTTTCTACTTGCCCTCTTTGTTTTCTTATTTTTGTATTGTGACATTTTCCATATCTGGATGTATTTGCCTGTATTTCTCTATTGATTAATATTGCACTTCCCTTTGCATACACATTGCATAGTGTCAGATCTCTCTTTTGTTCCCATGTCCTTGCTTCTTCTTTAGATGTCTCCCGTTCAACCTGTGTCTCCCGTTCAATCTGTGTCTCCCGTTCAACCTGTGTCTCCCGTTCAATCTGTGTCTCCCGTTCAATCTGTGTCTCCCGTTCAACCTGTGTCTCCCGTTCAACCTGTGTCTCCCGTTCAATCTGTGTCTCCCGTTCAACCTGTGTCTCCCGTTCAACCTGTGTCTCCCGTTCAATCTGTGTCTCCCGTTCAATCTGTGTCTCCCGTTCAACCTGTGTCTCCCGTTCAACCTGTATCTCTCTACTCTGTGGGACTCCTTCCATCATGCTGTGACATAACCTGAATTAGACTTTCTATACTAAATCCTTCACTTTACAGGTATTCTGTATCTTCAGCTTCCATTTGTTTCATTTCTAATTTTACTAATCTTTGGTTTTATGTTCCATCTTTGTGATGATATATATTTTTTGTGTTGTGAAATGTTCCATATCTGGATGCCTTCCTCTGTATTTCTCTTCAAATATCTTTGGAGCTGCTTTTTTTGTACTGATTAGTTTGTTTTTTCCTTTGCGTAAATATTGCACCATATCAGATCTCTCTTCCTTTCCCATGTCCATGTTTCTATTTTTATACATTTCAAAAGTCTCTAGGTTTTGTTCTTTCTATTTTTGCACTTCCTCTGTCACTTTTTTTTTCAAACGGCCCAAAAATTCTTGGTCTATATAATATTTTTCATGGATCTGTTGTATTAATGAACACAGTTTTGCATTCAATGCTTTTGTCAGTTTTTTTTCCTTCCTCTAATTTCTCTCTTAATCTTTTTGAATATCTTCTGTCTGGAAGCTCTGGGCTTTATGTATAATAGTAACAATATATAATTTCTTTCTTATCCTGAATAGTTCACTCTATCATCTATATGGCTCTTTTTTGCCTGTCAGTTTTGGTGTTTTTTGTGGACTATTACTTCCTGCCCCTGAGACTGGCCTAACACCATTGTAGGAATGTTTCTGTGTCTTGAGGATTTTGCACTGTCATTTTTCCTCCTGGCACCAGTGCGCCTACCAGGATTGGGCATTTCTTTTATCTTGGGACATGTGTACCAAGCTGTCTTTATTTTTTAACCTACTTCTGTGCATGATATATGCTATATAAACTACAGTCTGTATATCAGTGCCATCTTGCTGAGATTTTTTAAAAACAGGTCCATCTTATAATGTTACTCACCAAGAGTTTGCTTGCTGATTTCATCATCTCTCCATTCTGACCCCTAATGAGTTGTTACTTTTATCAGACAGCCAATGACAATTACCTCAGCCACTCAGATCTGCACCATGTAACAACACTCCGGTGTCCCTACAGCAATCTCTAAAGCTTCCTTGTACAGCACGGCCATGTTCTACGCCTGTTAGTACTGGTATTACTGCCACTATTATTTGTGATACTTGCTAAATACTGCTGACTCTACTACCACAGATAATAATAATATGCTGCTGTGATGTTTCTAAGACTAATGGCGCTGCCACTGCTGGTACTACTACTACTACCATTAGTTCTACCACCATTGTCTACACATATCGATCTGTTGCGTAAACATATATACACATATCAATCTGTTCGTAAACATATATACACATATCAATCTGTTCGTAAACATATATACACATATCAATCTGTTCGTAAACATATATACACATATCAATCTGTTCGTAAACATATATACACATATCAATCTGTTCGTAAACATATATACACATATCAATCTTTTGCGTAAAAATATATACACTTATCAATCTGTTCGTAAACATATATACACATATCAATCTGTTGCGTAAACATATATACACATATCAATCTGCTGCATAAATATATATAACTGCCATTCTTATACCATTAAATGTTTCCCCCCAAAAAAATTCTAAATGTTTTGCTAAATTCTTGGTTTGTATAGCCCAGTTTTCTTTGGCCTAAAAAGAGTCACTGAACTAGTCTAGTTACCTACGTGAAAATATAAACAAACAAAGAGAAAAAAATGGTATAACTATTACTAATGATATTAGTACTGTAGATAGCACTGCAACTAATGCTGCTGCTGTTTCCATAACTACTCAACATCAAGTAAGGAGTGAAAGATTTGAAGCAGAACAAAAGGAAAAAAAGATGGCCATCAGCAAGCCAGAAAATTACAGACAGTGCTGGAGGACTACTGTTCTCTCCAAAACAATGCTCAGTGATGTGGATCTATTCAGTGCTCCTACTAGGGACATACACCATGCAGGGAGAGAACAGAAACACCACTGCAGCATGTTTATGACAGGACAGGGGTCTTAGGTCACAAGGATAAGGTGGAAATGGTCCTGAGGACCTGAGCACAGAAAAAGATATAATGGATGACAGAAAATGAAACAAAAGTGGTTGGCATAGGAAAGAATTAATGCTCAACTCTTCCCACAGAACGTTTGACTTCTTAGGGTAACCAGTATGGTATGAAGAAGCATTCTGGCTTGACTGCTGAGAGGTACTATGGTAAAGGTATAATGTGGTAGGCAGAGAGCTGGTTAGCAGAGCAGAGAAGTAAGCTCTCACCTTATGATACTTCCTTTTCCCTCTCTCTCTCAGATGTTGAACCACTCTGTACATTTGTGTTGGGGAAATTATTACTTTGCACCCGTTTTGTGTCTTATCCTTTTCAGGGGTGTAGAAGAAAGTATATCCAGTTTGTTGCAGCTCAGATGACAATTCAGTTGCCAGTAGCAAGTGCTATAAACTGGTTAGTAACCCACTGCTCTTCCTCATAAAACAGTAGGAAAAATACAACAGTGACAAGAAGGTAGAGGGAAACATCCTCAAGAGCTTTGCTCATCAGTCCAAGCCACAGTAATACATGCCTTGCAGTCTAATAGAAGCCACAATTTGTTGAAAAAGAAAATAGAATAGACAGAAGAAATGTGCATAAATAAATGTAACGTCTGCTCTGTATGTCTGTCTTTTAGGGCTCAACTAAATACAAAATGCAAGCAAGAGCACTACAGGGCTAAACTACAACTATCCATTACTTCTTTCACAGCTACTTGTCACGTTAGTGGTAAGATAACAGACCATACGGTACAGCTTAATGGTTTTCTCTAGGATTCTGATTACTTTAAATAATCAGTACTTATGCTGAAACTGTTTTATTAGATATACATTGGAAAATTAAAGCTCTCACTTTGAAGTGATGGGGACAGGGAGATGACATTTCAGCAGAATGGAATATCATTTCTTGACTCTAGTTCCTGTTCATATATTAACTGGACAATAAAAAATACACTGCATGTTAAGTCATTTCAGCCGACAGCAATAGGCTCACCTCTATGCTTATCTGCTTCGCAGAAAAAAAAAATCTGCGTTCTTTAGCCAGTTAGGCAGAAAAAAGTGAGTGCAGGGTATGAATTTTGAGTTCTAGAGTTCCACACTCCTAAACAGGTCTTCTCTTGATTCCAAACACCTCCCTCTTTCTTATCACAATTTGTCAATCAGCAGCCAATCGAACAAAGCAAGAGAGATAAATAAGTCTCACTCTTTGCAGGGGCTGAATTGCCCTACTCCTTGCTACTTATATATATCATCTCCAAGATAGCGCTATGATGGGGAAAGGACAAATTCCCCAATTCCCATTGTACAGCAATGTTGCACAAAGCATCTATCAGCACATATAATCAGCTGATTTTTGATCATCTGTAAAGACAATATATATATATATATATATATATATATATATATATATATATATATATATATATATATGTATACATCCTTTTTGCATTTTGTATATACCCACTTCTATAAACATAAATCTGATTTTTATGAAATGTTACATTTCTGCCAAATTCATTATAAATCATGCATTCGACTTCAGACAGGGGGATGACTTTGGAGATCCAGAAAGTGAGATGAATATTTACACATACGCCAGAGTATTCTATTCTAAAAATTCCAAGAGAGAATAAAGTAATGGAGAACATGCCTTTTTTAACTTGAACTACCACATAGGCAGTAGTCTACTAAACACCGAAAGTGTGATAAGAGACCTTGGGACACAGGTGGACAGTAGTCTCTCCTTTGATAATCATATCGCAACAGTGGTCAGGAAATCCTTCTACGTGGCACACCTCATTACAAAGGGGTTCACCTCCCAAAAAAAGAGGTCATTGTTCTTCTCTACTCATCCCTCATCAGACCCATTATAGAGTACAACACCCCATTTGGCATGTACCTCACAAGACATCTACAATAACTAGAAAGGCCACAGAAATACCTCACTAAGAGGTTTACCAGCCTCAAACAGATGCCAAAAGCAGACCTTCTCAAAAAACTCTGGCTCTACTCCATCACTTATCACCTAGTCAAAGGCGACCTCTGCCTAACATACAAAGCCATGTCAAACCCATTTCTGTTGCACATGCTAAACTTAAAAGAAACCCCAATCCCTCCAAGCCATATGCTCCAGGGACCTAAACCTAGCCACCACAATAAACAGAACATGCTGGAGGGATAGAATACTGTCCCTGAGACTTCCCATGCTCTGGAACAGACTATCCATTCATGTCAAGCAAAGTTCCTCATTAGCCCTCTTTAAGAAAAATCTCGATAATTGTATGGGAAATAGGAAATTCACCCCACTGATCTCTTCTGTGGCTCTGCTAGACAGGGGCATAGGAAAATAACTTTTTGTGTGGCGAAAGCCAGGGAACTTTTTTGGCTAGGCTTATATAGGCCCCAAGGCCGATAGCCTAGTACCTACCTATGAACCTATGAACAAATCCCGTACTTCCATGGCAAAGAACAAATTTTAATCAAGAGTTAACTTAATATTTAACATTCTGTGGAATTTTTATACTACTTTGATATTACAAAAAAATTAAAGAAAACATATTAAACTTGCTTTAACTGATCAGACCCTTTATATCTCCTTGTTAAGAACTCAGATTATGTACCCCTGGTCTTATTGGCAGCCATGCTCCTCATCCAGTCTGTTCCCTTCCATCCCTATACAACTCTGGCTAATCATGATGTGATCCATGGCCAGGACAGTTCTCTCACATGAGAGGGAATATCCATTTATGAGGATAAACTCAAAGGCTATGATGCAAGACAAAAGACTGTAGTAGTGATGGAGACAGGAGACCACACCGGCATGGATATTTGCTCATCCCCTCCTTCTGTGTGCATTCTGCAGGGAACACACACTAATATTTTTGTCATGAGTTTCTTGCTGGGAGAAAAGATCTGCAGTCACTGTGAGAAATCCACTCCCTCAACATGGAGGCAAAGAGTTAGCTAATGGCAGCTTGAAAAACTACTATGGTTAACCTTGCAGCAGCAGGTTCATGATTGAGCATGGAATACCAGAAGGGTAGAGGGATGCTGTATTCCTCTGCTAGCAAGTCAGCTTCTACTTGGGACTGGTTTTCATGTACGATACTAATTTGCTAACAAATGATTAACTGCAACTGTTTCTGCATCTTACTTAATTATTACTGGCTGTTTTACTAATGAGGTCCATGGTGTACTTGCAATATGACATTATAAGGGGGAAGTGGTACTATAATAGCACATAACCTTGGGTAGAATGCATATGACCTATGACCTTTAGCGAGATTCTGAGTATGTGTTTAAATTGGTACTACATACACTGTCTCTTTGTAACTGGTTATTTAACCTTTACGAGTATAGTGACATCCAAAGCTCAAAGCTATTTACAGCTATTTTAAAAGATGGAAGACTGCACATCAGATATGATCATAGGTATGACTAGCAGCTGCTGTAAGACCCAGCCTACTGTGATCCTCTGCACACCACAAAACAGGACAACAATTATGGAGTGTTTCAGATTAAAATCATTTCAATTTTGTGATTGCCCAGCATATAGCAAATAGTAAACATGAAACCTGGTAATCTGGGCAGCTTAGGAAATGCAGTTCTAGATAACTGGCTGTAAAATGTATCAGTAATATAAAGGCTTTGCTTGCCACTCTCTCATCATAAAATTCTCACCATTCATCCATCTGTTCAGCTGCTCCTTAGACCAGAACATTAGAATGACTGAACACAACTATGCAATCTCTTGAAAGATGTACTGCTTGTGGTCAATCCATCAGGTTTAGATATATTAATGGATTTATATCTCATTGGATTGTATTTGATGCTGTGTATTTCCTGTGGGACCACAATGACTATAAGCCAAAAGCAACCCTTGGCAGATGGCAGCCTGTCACGATAGGCAGAGGCAGGCACTGGCTATCACAACAAAACAAATGCAGTTCTTGTTCATTGCTTGGACATTTATTTTAACATTCAAATTCAATATACATAAATCCTTTATCTTTAATATTTGCAATTAAGAAATGTTACATGTTCATTACTCTTGTCAAGTACGCCCAGCAACCTGTCAGAAAATGACACAAGAATCAACAACATTAATTCAGCTTTGAAGCTAATCTTCTTGAGATTTGTAATAAAATTAATTTACATTATCGGGCCCTTTTCTTGTTATACATCATTTAACATTGCTTGGACTATGATGCCTAAGCGACAAGCTTTGTTTGATAAGGTGATTAATTAACTGACACTGAATAAGCTTGTCAGCTTTCTTCCCACCCCAATACATATTTGGTTTCTCTGTTAATTATTTTATCAACCCCCTCATACATTCAACAACATTCATTTTGGATTACACAAATTCTAATTTTGCTGTGTGTAGTTTACTGAGTTTTTACATTTTGGCCTTTCATCAGGTATGTGTTAGGGACGTTTTGCCTTAGTTGCTATCATCTGGCACATATTCATAGATATTAACTCTATGTTTTCACAAAACTTTCATAACCATTGAGTTCAGATTAGTATAAAAAGTACATTTTATTATCTGAATTTGCACTGCTCTGAATCATACTGTATGTCTTATAATGTGTCAAATATGTGTTTAATCTCTAATGATTTTATGTACTTTAATGTTTCTGGAGCGTTTCTGACTGGGACTCAAAATGAGCTTTGCACTTGGTATTCCTTGTCAAAAAATGTAAACAAATGTAAACATAAATACACACACACACACACACACACACACACACACACACACACACACACACACACACACACACACACACACACACAAAAATAAATAAATAATCCACTTTATTTAAGGTTCACCACCCATATCTTTATGAAGGCAAATCACTCCATGCACTATCATTCGTCCCTTCCTAAAAGTGGGCTTATGAAAAAACTACTCAGCAAACCCTATGACAAGTTGCAGATTTTCTATGATATGGAAGAATGCACACTGCTGGGTGCTCTCCAAGATAGCATCTATCTGCCAGTGTTTAGTCCCCGTCCCCAACACATCGTAGCACAAAAGCAGTGTGTGAAATAACAGAGTGTGAGATGTTTCCATAACAAGACAAATTATCTTAGGACTATAGATCTCTTTCCTCTTCAAAGGATTTGTGCAGTACATCTTCCTATGTCCCTCTTTCCACCCAAGCCCTACTTTAATTCTTGCAATACATTGACCTATGTTCCTCCCTCCACCCAAGCCCTACCGTAATTCTCACAATACATCTACCTATATCCCTCCCTTAACCCAGGCCCTATCTTAATTCTCACAATACATCTAGCTATGTCCCTCCCTTAACTCAATCCCAACCTTAATTCTCACAATACATCTAGCTATGTCCCTCCCTTAACCCAAACCCTACCTTAATTCTTACAATACATCTACCTATGTCCCTCCCTCCACCCAAGCCCTATCTTAATTCTCACAATACATGTACCTATGTCCCTCCCTTAACCCAGGCCCTATCTTAATTCTCACAATACATCTAGCTATGTCCCTCCCTTAACCCAAGCCCTACCTTAATTCTCCCAATACAACTACCTATGTCCATCCCTCCGCCCAAGCCTTCCCTTAATTCTCACAATACATCTAGCTATGTCCCACCCTTAACCCAAGCACTACCTTAATTCTCGCAATACAACTACCTATGTCCCTCCCTCCACCCAAGTCTTGCCTTATCCAAAGTCACAGAAAAAGACAGTGGTCACAAGAAGGTCCACTATTTACTTTTCAACTATTTCTCCAAGTCTCTAGTCTTACTGTACAAATCCAGGAACATCAATGACACAGTTATGGTGATTTTTCACTGCTTTGAAGACTTGCAGTATATTTATTTTTTATTTTCTCTAATTTGTATAATACATGTAGTTATTATTCAGAAACACACAGGAAAAATCAGTTACTCAAAAAGAGAAGCCAATTTTGTTGCACTTGCCTACTCAGAAAGAGACACGCTGAATGTGCTCACGCTTGTGGTTAAATAAAGGATATGATCAGCAGCCAGTGCAACACGTCTAACATTTATGTCCTTTTATCTATGTCTCTGACATTATACTCAAAAACGCTATGGATGGGGTCTTCATAGGGCTGCACATACCCTTAGGAATCAAAACAAACAGTTCTCATATTCAAAGAAATTCATACTGTTCACTAATTTCCACCATCTGGGTCTTCCAAAAGTATACTTCTGGTTAATAATAAATAAATACATACATACATAAATAACACTTATTTTATTTTATTTAACATTTGTTTACCGGGAAAGTCTGACTTGGAGAAATCCCACACGAACACAAGGAGGACATGCAGACTCCGCACAGAAAGCACTCCAGCCAAGAATTGAACCGGAGAACCTCTTGCTGTGAGATGGCAATGCTACCGCTGAACCACTATGCCAAACAGTCACTATCAAAGGCAAAATTATGTTGGTCATGACATAGTATCTCCCTTCCCCCAGCACACACACCCATGCATTCATTTTCTCTCTTTTTAAGTACAAAATGAATACATTTGACCTACCCACATGAAGTAGCTAATGTTTTCCCAAATCACTTATCATGGTGAGGTGACAATATTAGTAAGCTGAGTAGCAGAGATATACATATCCCACTGTCTCATGCAATAATTTCCAGGCCATTTTGCAGGATCCTCAGTTGTACCCAGGTAAAGAAAAATATTTAATTTCTCTAGCATGGCCTAGACTGCCAAGAAGCATCTTTCCATTGGGCTGTTACTGGTACACTTCCCACAGGAAGCACTCAAGAGACTTTCTCACTAGGGGTCAAAGGTATTTTCAGCTGGGCCCTCCCAACATGAAGGAAGAGAGAGCCAAGTTGCTCATTTCTTCAGCAAAGTTATTCTTCAAAGGAATCTCATTTCTTCAGCTTACATTGTCACCGTCATTCCTTCAGTCATTATCCAAAGCTCATGACCGGGGGGGCACTGACAGGAGTAAATTGAGCTTTGTTGTATAACTCAGTTCTTACATCACCACCAAATTTCAATATAATGTCTGTAGTGCTGCTATTGCTGGACATTTTTTAACAATTGTTTTCCCTTCTGTGGTCAAGTGGGTTGTGTCATGCCCCATCTGACTGTGTCTAGAATTAATTTATTATTTAATTCAAATTTTTTTCTGGAAGCAAGTGGTAGATGAGGCAGAAGAAACCTAACCTGCCAAAATGAGTTACCTTAGCCTAAAACATGAGGATCTACACACTCAATTTGACTGTTGTGCACATGAGCACTATGATTGTGGCTCCCATACACAGTCTGGCTTAGGCAAACAGAGCTTTCACAACATGTATCGCTACATCAAACTGGCTGCGGACTTTCAAGCATCAGCTTTTTTTTCAGATGACTCACACTATCTAATGCAGCCACAGATGTTCAGTGATGCTAAACTAATGGCAAAAGTCAGAAAGATTTATGCTTTATACCTTCTTTTGCTACATCCATTCAAAGATAGTATGCTGTAATCAATGACATACTTATTAGAAGTTCAGCATGTGAAGAGAGTAAGGAAATTACTTTTTTTTCAAAGATTCACCTTACAACATCTGCTAGCCACTGTGGTGTTTATTCAATAAATAATCCCCACAGCATCTAATGAAGAGTTCTTCAGACTGTAAAGTATAAAAGTCGGCAAACATACACACCCACACACACACACACACACACACACACACACACACACACACACACACACACACACACACACACACACAGTCATTTCTAATGGTACTCACCTCTGCATGCTACTGCAATCAGCCCAATGTATTCAGAAGTATTAGCTGAAGTACATTGGGTAACAGAGACACCTCTGGAAAACATAGGTGCAGGAGACCATGTGACTACTTAACCAGAACATGGGGTCTTGGGGGAAGGTTGTATTTAGCAGTGTCTGTCACTGCCAGCCAGAAGGTAACCTGTTCTAGACAACAGAACTACTGGATGGCACCTGTAATAAATGTACAACACTGACCCAGTGCAGAAAGAGGACGATGATGAAAGCACCAAGTGGAATCAGCAAGAAGTGAGTAAACCAAAATCACATATACTTCAACAGACAGGTGCTGATAAGTTCTTGTGGTAAAAGAATTGCAAAACCTACTAGGACAGACTAGTATTTTGTCAAAATGGGCAACTTTCTCCCAAGTGAATGATCAATTCACAAGTCAGCAGTAATAACTACATAACGCACAGGAGTCAATATCAGCATTTCGAAAATTTAATAGGTCGAATCACAAAATATCAAACTGAAATGATCGAACTGTTAAATTTTCAAATGCCGATATAAAAAAACAAAAAACATAAAGAAAAAACTAAAGGGTGTAGGCAGGGGGGCAAGCCGCCCTGCACCCCCCACATGGGGGACTGCACCCCCCCGCTACTTAAATATACTAACTCCGAGACCGCACTACATTTAGTAAATGGAAATTTCTTCTTATGGAGATTTCTGTTTACCCATTCGATGTTCTGCACTTTCGGCATTCTCGCGTCAATATCGCATTCGATATTGTCAACGGTCGAGATGCTGATAGGAACCCAAAGCACAGCACTAATAAAAGATAAAGGTAATGCTGCGATTTCTTTAAGAAAGTAAGTGATGTTAGGTATAAGCACAATGCACGAGACAAGGCAACAAACTAAAACATGTAGAACTCGCATATTATAAATCACTTCTTAGTAGTATGGGTTGGAGACAGTGGCATTGACAAAAAGTCCGGAGTCAGAGCTGGACATGGCAGAGTTTAAGATGTTAAGATTTGCACTGGGTGTGACGAGGGTGGACAGGATTAGGAATAAGTATATTAGAGGGTCACCCCAGGTTGGAAGGTTTGGAGACAAAGCCAGAGAGGCAAGATTACGTTGGTTTGTACATGTGCTGAGGAGGGATGCAGAGTATATTGGGAAAAAGATGCTAAGGATGAAGCTGCCAGGTAACAGGAAAAGAGGAAGGCCTAAAATATGGTTTATGGATGTGGTGAGAGAGGACATGTAGGTGGTTGGTGTGACAGAGCAAGATGCACAGGACAGGAAGAAATGGAAACAGATGATCCGCTGTGGCGACCTCTAACGGGAGCAGCCGAAAGAAGAAGAGTAGTTGCATAGGAGAACAAAATCTGGGTAACCTAAATAGTAGTAGAAGGTATTTCTTTCTGTTAGAGAGGGCCAGGACTACTACTGGATCATAGCAGAAGAGTGACTAGGCATGGTCTGAGAAAAAGAACGGACAGAGCTTGACAAGCTTTCCAAACAAGGACAGAGACTGCTTCACAGAAGACACAGCCTGGAAATGGTCTTCCAAAATGGTTGTGGGAATAGTTTCAGATGAACAGTAACTTGATATTTTTTTGAGAAGGGGAGAGGCTGATTCAAAAATGAAAATCAATTTGACATGTCTTCCTGGTTGGTAAGGGTCGACTTACACTCCACTGACTAAAAACAGATTTGTAAGATGGGTTCACAATCGAATACTGACTGCGTACCATTTCTGCTTTGAGAAGATGCCAGGAATATTCCCATTTCTATGGATATGGTCTCTGCGCTTTTGTTTTTTATTTAACACAAAACGTATGACTGCCTTTATCAACATGATGAACCCAAACAACTGCTCCCTTCCAACCCTTTGTTCTTGCTCATTGGATCACAGCAATTGAAGAGCCATATTTAGACTAGATCATATGTGCTTTGATGGGGGATTCATGCTGCTTATGCTGACCACTCCGAGCATTGTTCAATATCACATCAGCATTGATGTATGGTCTATAAACTCTGAAATGCTATATTATCTGTCCATGTTTAGCATTCTTGATTCTACAGATTTCTAAGAGCAGAACTGTTCAGATACTCAGTGTTCTCTGTCCATTGACAGCTCGCACATAAAAGACAGGCAGTCAGTAAGGCATAAGGTAAGGCCAAAGGCTCCATGCATTTTTACTTCTATGCTGGTTTCAGAAACTGTTTCAACCAGCACTGCAGCAATTAGCAGATTTGAAAAGCCTTATTGATTTGTAAATACCCTTATTTGTAAATTGAAACCAGCTATAAATCTTAGGGATATAAATGTCAGCTACATGGCAGGGCAGAATGAATATAAACAGAAAAACATTTACAGTTGCCTAGACTGATGAGGAGATATTGTGACTGTTTAAGTTTACTTCCTCTGAACACTAGTTTCATCACTCCCCTTCAGCTAATTTACATCCAATTTACATATAAGGACCACAGATCTCAGACTTGCATGTGTCAGGTATTCATTTCCCATCAACATACGTCCAATTTTGATGAAAAAGGGACACAGAGAAGTAGGTTCATAGGTTAGTACTAATCTATCGGCCCTAGGGCCTACACAAGCCTAGCCATAACAATTCCCTGGTTATTTCTTCCCACTGTATTTACTTCCCTGGACCCCTGTCTAGTGGGGGTGACTGACGTGACCCCCAGGGTGAATTTCCTATCTCCAATCCAGTCCTCAAGGTTCCTTTTGAAGAGGGCCAAAGAGGCGCTCTACTTGACATGTATGGGCAGTCTATTCCAGAGTCTGGGTCAGGAACCTATCCCTCCAGCATGTTTTGTTCATTGTGATGACAAGGTTTAGATCCCTGGAGCGTGTCTCTGATGGATTGGGATTTCTTTAAGGGTAGCATGTCTAACAGCTCTGGGTTTGACATGGCCTTGTATGTTAAGCAGAGATTGCCTCTGAGTAGACGATATGTGACAGAGTATAGGTGGAGTTTTTTTAGATGGTCAGCACAGGGCATCTGCTTTAGGCCTGTGATTCTTTTAGTAAGGTATTTCTGCATCCTTTCCAGTTGTTGCAGATGTCTTGAGAGGTACATACCAAACGGGGCATTGTATTCTATAATGGGTCTAATGAGGGATGAGTACAGTGGGTCAATGACCTCCTTTTTTCTGGATTAAAAGCCCTTAGTGATGATCAAAGGTGAGACCGCTGTCCACCTGTGTCCCTAAGTCTCTTATCACACTTTCGGTGTTTAGTGTGCTGCCACCTATGTGGTAATTCACTGGTACATGTTTTTTCCCAAAGGGGATAACTATACATTTCCTGGCATTGAGCTTGAGCCCATGGCTCTGGCACCAAGCATCTGTTTCTGTAAGGCCCTTTTGTAGAATATCCACATTATTTGCGGATTCAATAATGGCTCCCAGTTTGTAGTCATCTGCGAACTTTGTTAGCCAGAGTCCCTTAGTGTTGGCCTGTACTTCAGAGAAGTAGATGCCAATAATAGTGTTCCCAGGACCGAACCCTGGGGTACTCCACTTGTCACTTCTCTGGAGCTGGATTTGGAGTCGGCTACTTTTACAGTGTGGTTACTGTCAGTAAGCCTGTTGGCAACCCATCGAGTGATGTAGGGATTAATGCCAGTTTAGTAAGCTTATCTGTGATTCCAGAGTTGGGGATGGTGTCAAAGGCCTTGGCGAGGTCCATATAGGCTCTGTGGATCACCTTACCCTTGTCCACGGCTCTGGAGACTGATTCAAAGAAGTCAGTTAGGTTCTGGAGACAAGATCATCCATTCATGAACTCAAACTGCCTGGGGTCCAGTGTTTGAAGGTTACCAATGTCTTTGTTTATAAGTTCCATGATAATACATTCCATGGCCTTGCAGATCAGGCTTGTCAGACTGATGGGGTGGTAGTTTGCAGGATCCAAGGTGGATCCCCCCATGTGGAGTGGGATAACTGTAGCTGTGCGCCACTCAGTGGGCACGAAGCCTGAGGTGAGGCTATGATTAAACATGACACTTAGGTGAGGTGCCAGTTCATTTTGTAGTTCATGTAGTACACTGCCTGGGATGTCGTCTGGTCCTATGGAAGCTGTATTCTTAGCTTTGGATAGTGCATTTTTTACTTGTGTGGCCGTTATTACAGGAATTTGGCAAGCTTTTGGTATTGAGATGGGCCCTTTAGGGGATGAGAGTGGGGTGATGTTTGCACTGAATCAATCTGGCAGGATATTGGCAATATCCTTGGGATCAGTATATTTAATGCCATTCTGTTGTAGCTCAGAGTAGATCTGAGCATAACTATTTAGATTCTTGACATAGCTATAGCATGCCTTGTGGTTGTCTTTGGAATCTTTGGCAATTTTGTTTTCGTAACTAGCTTTGAAGGATTTTATGAGGGATCTCAGCTTCTTACTGAGGCTGGTAAGGGAGTTTTTTGCATCCTGGGATTTCCTCTTTTCTGCAACAGTTTCTTCCTTTTGCTGTAAAGTTTGTTTATGGCAAGGGACCACCAGATCGGCTTCCTTTTTTTGGTGGAGAGCATCTTGGTTCTACTGGGGATGGCACGATTCATGCACGAGTGGATGTGCTCGTACAGTGCCTTAGTGTAGGATTCAGCAGTCGAACTTTCAGTTCCTGTCAGCATGGGTGTCATGAAGTTTGTAACTTCTGACTTGAGTAGCATGAAGTTGGCTTTGGAGAAGTTTTTTATGGAGGTTTCCTTACTGGAGGGTGGGGGTGGGATGTAGATGTTAAGGGTGATTAGCTTATGGTCTGACCTGACCAACGAGGGGGTGACCATAGGTGTGGAGCATCGATTTCCCATGTTGGTAATGACCAGGTCTAGGATATTGGAGCCCCTGGTGGGACTATGGATTAGTTGATCCAGGGCTTTGGAATTTATGAATTCCAAGAACCGTTGGGCAAAGGTGTTGGTACATGAGTAGTTTTCCCAGTTAATGGCAGGATAGTTGAAATCACCCAGTATTAGGGTGTTTGGTTGTATATTAATATTTTCCAGTATGTTTAGAAAGGTGTAGTGAGAATCTTGGGGCATGGTGGGGGATCTGTAGCAAGCTACAATTTGGATTGCAGTCTTATCTAGTGTTAGTTGCACCTGGAGAATTTCAAACGCATTGTGTTGGACAACTAGCCTGGTGTTGTGAATATCCTTGGTGAATATGGACACTCCTCCACCTTTAGTGTTTCGGTCCTGGTTTGGTGGCCAAAAAGTGTGGTAAGAGTTGTAGCATAGTATTGCAGGGGTGCTCTCTGGAGCCTTGAACCAGGTCTCAGTTACTGCACAGATATCAATGTTCTCCATTTTTGGGAGTGCCTCGAGAGAGTGTATTTTGAAGTTTAGACTTCTAGTACTGAGTAGCATTACCTTCAGATTTTGCATTGTACCTGTTATGGTGGTGGTTTTGTCCTTTAAACTTTGCCTAAAAAAGGCACTATAGGGGTGGCAAGAGCATTAGCCAGTAACCTGAGATTCTGACACTCAGAGGAAAGAAACAGGTGCCACATTACAGTGCTATCCTTTTTCATGGCTGTAGTGAGATACGTTCCGGCAGGAGACCATAGATTTAAAATGACATCCACAAGCAGGAATATGAATGCAATTGCAAGCATATAAAATCCACTAACATGTAATGCAACCAAAAAGCTTGAAATGCTACTGGTGTGATATCCACGTTATACCATCAAGGTCACTGTCCAAACAATTATCTCCAACTTCCATTCTAAAAATGATCAGCTATTATCAGCTGCTCAGATATTTCCCGAACTTTACCCAACAGACTGCGTCTTGATCATGAATAAGGCTGCAGTGTTTAGTGCTTTGAAAACCAGCAACTCTAGGCGATCCATCGCAGAACCAAGAGATTAAGTGACAGATGTATTTATCTTTACTATTTAAACTACCAGTATGAGGTTAGTTATTTTAAATACAACTGCTTGTTACCATAAAAAGGTAGACAAAATCTACCTCATGTACCAGTATAACAAAAATTATATCTTCTGTAAAACAGAGGTACTTGTAAAGGCATAAGGATCCACATCACAATGGATGAAAATATACAATAGATATTTAATATATTTATTAATTTCAACATACAGAAACAAAGTATAAAAAAGGGTAACCAACTTTTCCCAGCCACAGCTGTATTAAGAGGCATTAAATTAAAAATAATGCTTTTCCACACTTCTTAGCCCTACATATTCAACAAAGCTCCAATCCTTGAGGTTTATTCTTAATCTTGAAAATTGTTTCTAAAACTTAATTTTCATAGGATAACATATTTGATTGTGAGCATCAGAAGAAATTTGTACAGCTGTTTACGTTTCTACTTACTATACAGATTTTCTTTTTTAAAGGTCATCTACAAAGTTTTTTTTTAACCATTTCTTTTCACTGTTATTCTTCAATCATCATATAAAGTAGGCTTTCCATTTCTAAAATACACAGGTCAGGGATTCAGAAATCTGGATTGCAATGTACAAACATGTTTTGGGCAGATTTGCTCAGAGTGATCAAGGTTTCTGATTCAGATTGCTGTTGTATTAGCAAAGTAAGAAGGCTTTAAGTTTGTTGTGCTACACTTGTCTATCTGAGAAAGAGCACATGCAAATGCAACAGTCCAGAGGCATGGTGAATGCTAATTAGCCATGTGCTTTTGCAGAACTGCCTGCCCAGACCCAAGCAGAGCAGCAGTGTGATTCAAAGAATAGTTCTACTATGTGATTTGGGAAGCAAAGCTAAAAACGTGTACCCTATTTGTTGGCAGCTTATACCCATTTATTCCTATGGCAGGAGCAGGGCTATGAGTGCCATGGGAACTAAGTATTGCAAAGCATCTCTGTGAGTATGTGTGCAGGTTTGCATAGGGACATGACTGCAGTTGTCTGGATGTCTGTGTGTTAGTGCGTGTGCAAGTGTGCAATTGAAGTTATAGGTACCTATGCAACTGTGCTGCATGTGCTGGTATGGAAAACTCTAGCACGGTTACTTGCAGCTATGCAGTATTCAATTCAGAGGGATAATAATGAGCCATTAATGAGATGTTTCTCCATGCAGCTGTATTGCTATTAGGCACCGTGGTCTTGCCCACATAACAAAGGCAGCAATATGTTTTCTGAACATTAGCCATAGTTTTTATTTTACTTAATTTAGAGTAAATATATATAAGTTTAAACATCATGTATATCTCAACAAAGAGAATGCAGTATTTGCATTCAATTTTCACCTTTTTGAAAGGTCACTGGTGGCTAGTGGCTAGTCTAATTCTATATTTACATGTCACCTGTTTGCAGGTGCAGCTCGGATGTGTATTCCCGTATGACATACAGCTGGGGCATGCAAGCCGAGAAAGGAAAGCTTCAACTCACGAGAACGTTAATCAGATTGTCAAGCTTACATTTTTGCAACCTTTTCAAATTGGCATACCCATCTTACAAGCTCCATGTCTGCTTAATGGGGGGAAGTGAGTATTTTTTACCCCCTCAGTATTAACCATTTATGGGTACTGGCTTTAGGTGCAAGTATAAAGTCATACAATGGCCATTTGGATAATACTAGTCCTTAAGAACGCAGGTTTGTGTGCTCCTTATGTAGTGGGCATTTCTGAAGGGCTCTTCTCTGAATGTTGTTTTTATCTTATTTACTTAGATCTTTAATTTTCTTATATTTATGTTTCTTACCAGACTGGATCATAGGAAACCCCAAAACAACGAACATGGTAACATGAATGCATGAAGATGTGAAAAGTTTCACAAGCTCAAAGGGCAGTGCGTTGCTTTTAAAGTAAAAAGAAAAAAAGCATAAAATAAAATAAAATAAAATACTTTTTTAAAGCTGGTATTAGCAAGACAGAAAAGTAGAATCCAAACTGTATAAAGGATGCAGCCATTCCAGACATTCTACTGGTAAGCGCTTGTATATGATCTTTAATAACCTTTTGTTTGCCTTTACTCTATGCTAAGCAGCTCCCCAATTTCTTCTTTATTCTGTCATTGCACTTCACCTTATGATAATGCAGTTTAGCAATAGCCCATGGCTGAGTGTGAGTAGTCATTGGTTTATCCACTATTGGCATGGTTTTGCCAAAAAGATGATGCCAACCTTGGGTAAACCAAGAATTAACCACACCCAACCATGAGTTATTCTGTTATACAATGATCTTACTTTAGTGTCATAGTGTATATTTGTTGTTACTTGTTTGTCTGTTTATTTTTGTGGTGTGCAAATTTATGTATTTATTTATTTGACATTTGTTAACTGGGATGGTCCAACTGGGCAAAATCCTTTTTCAGCAGAGGCCCGGGGAGAAAATCTCCACAAAAACAAAATAACAGTAAGTATTTATTTTTATTTATTTATTTTACATTTGTTGACCGGGCTAGTCTAGCTGGATATATGTCCATTTTCAGTAGAGGCCCGGGGAGAAAAGCTCCAGTAATTAAACACATTATATGAAGATAGACAATTCAAATAGTAAGGAGTAAAATGAGGGCTAATTAATACAAATATTACATAAAAAGTCATGGTAAATACAAAGTAAAATAGGCAAATGTCTTGAGAAAGAAAACTTATAGATTTTTTTTTTTCCCCAAGGAGTATTTCATAAGACTGTGTGCATGTCATTAAGGGAGAGCTAACAAGGCTATAAGGAGCAGAGATTGCAGGAATTTAGGAGGAAGGGAGGACAGGGAGGTAAAAAAGGAAGTTAATCTGGGTTGGTGCAGGAGCAAGGCCAGTGATTATTGAGATGAGTTTTCAGCTGCTTTTTGAAAAGTGGAAGGGAGGACAAAGACAGGATAACAGAGGATAATTTGTTCCACATTTTTCCGACTGAGTTGGAAAAAAGACAATCACCTGCAAAGTTATTGGGTTTGGTTGTATTAATCATTAGTTTGTTGGAAGAACATAGGTGTTTCAGGTTATTGTAAGGTGAAATGAGGCTAGAGAGTACAGGTGTTTTAGTTGGTTGGTAAAGGACTTTGTGAGCTATTAAGAGCTGCTGAAGTGTGAGTTGGTTCTGAAGTTCCAACCAGCCTAGTTTTCTTAGGTTCAGGCAGTGGTGGGTTTTAAATGAGGATCCAGTTGCAAATCGAGCAATATTATGGTAGGAAGTTGCTAGTTTCTTAAGGTTGTTTTTGGAGAGATTAGTGCATATGGGGGAGGCATATAGTAGTGTAGAGATAAGGTGTGATCTAGCTAAGGTGATCCTTGTTTCAAGTGAAAGGAAGAGTTTGATTCTATAAAGGGATCCGATTTTTTTATTAACTAATTTTATTGTGCTATTGATGTGAGTCTCAAAGCTGAGATTATTGTCAATGGTTATGCCTAATAGTTTAGTTGTTGTTTCAGGAGAGATGAGAGTGCAATCAATGGAAGAGAGAGTAAAGTTTAGTGGGGCAGATCTACGAGTAGGTGAGAACAATAGCAATTTAGTTTTCTTGAGGTTAAGGAGTAGACAACGATCAGGACCATTGTTCAACAGTGTTAAAAGCTTTTTGAGTGATAGAGTGTAGTTCAGTTTGTGAATTAGCGGTACAGATAATAGAATCATCTGCATATTGTATACAGGTGGTATATGGGATAGCTAATTGGAGGTCATTAATAAAGATGGAAAATAGAAGGGGGCCCAAGATAGAGCCTTGAGGTACACCTAGAGATGTAGGGAGTAGATCGGATAGTGCATTTTTCCAGAGAACTGCCTGTTGGCGGTTTTCTAGGTAAGATGTAAACCAAGTTAAGGAAGGGGGATCAAATGAGAAAGATTTTAGTATGTGCAAAAGCAGTTTATGGTTTACCATATCGAAAGCTTTAGATAAGTCAACAAAGATAGAGGATGATAGTTTGTTATTGTTACGGTTATAGTTGACAGAGTTGGTAAAGGAGAGTAGTAGGAAAGGAGTAGGAAAGTATAAAATGAGATTCAATAAAATGCAAATATCTGTAAATTTAACAATACAGTACCAGTAGTAATAATAATATATCATCAGCAGTAATAATAATATCATATAACTAAATATGGAGCAAGAAGATAGATAGAGAAGGAAAAGAAAGGCAGTAGGAAGGAAGCAGAGCTACAGTAGGAGAGGAGTTCAAGCTGGATGATTACAGAGACAAGACCAGGTACTGTTAAGATGCAGTTTCAGTGTTTTCTTATATATATTATTGGTTGTTTTCTTTTATTTAATGACTATTATTTAGAGAGTGGATTTTTTTTTTTTTTTTTTTTTGCAGTTAGTGGATCTGAACTTGGTGCTGTTTTAGTTTCAGTGCTATAATAGGAATGCTGTACTGGTTTAGTTTCAGCAGAAGTTTAGCTAGATATTCTGGCTGTGGGTGACGTTCTCCTGATTTAACATCCTGACTCCAAAGGTCCTCTATTCAGACTTGAGGTGCAAATAAGAATATATTATGCCACACACAGAGCACTATAGCACTTCAGTTCTGACCACAAATGCAATAACAGCATTCGATGCCAGTAATATACTGAAGACAGAGCAGGATCTGCTGCTCACACCCACTAACACTTTACCTCTGGGATGGCTGCCCCCCTTCAGCTCACCCTATTTATGCTACTGAGGTTCAGTGCCGCAGTGGGATTTGCTGTTACACCTTTACTACTAGATGGAAAAGTCCTGTGTTTCTGTTGTTATTGGGTTAACTAGCTTTGCCTGTATTTTATTGTTGTGATTATGGCTTTCTTTGCTGTTCATAATTCCTGTGGATGTAAAAATGTTTTGTCTCCCTACCACAGCTACATGAAGGGGATAGAGGAGTGATATATTTTTGTCTTTTGCTCTTTCATTTATAGGCATTTACATTTTCTGTATACTAGTTAAAGCACGAGGTTCTTGATTTTTGATAAGCATTTTCATGTGACTTGTTTAGTGCGATTGTACCACTAGACAGCCTCCATTTATAACAGACATGCACTGATTGCTCTGCCAGTTTCCTTACTAGCAAGGCTCCATTATATAACTCTGGGCACCACCACTTTGTAGTGGTTAATCTTCTGCACCAAATATGCATCCCTAATAACAGCCACGTTATCAATATACAGAACTAAATTTTCTTTTATTGACTGCAGATGAGGGTACTTTTGCATGAATTTTATGAGGTTGACCATTAACTTTAGTAATAAGGTCACAATCAATTGCATTTCTGTTGCTATCAGCAAATTATACTATGTTTTTGGCTACAAAGTGATCAGGATGGGGGGGGCACAAATGCGAAGATGATTTTGCTGCGAGGTTCAAAGGTGCACAGTTCCAGACAGGAAGAGAGGGCACTTGGTTAGGTATGGAATATAAGAAACCTGAGCCCACAACAATATGTTACACGCCTGCTGAGCATTACCTACATCTCAGTAAATATACAGATTACAGGGCAAGCAGGTATACATAAAATAATTAACAAAATTAAGAATGTTCTGAGAAGTAGGGGCACTGAGAACTCTGCTCCATCAATAAATAATTGTTAAATAACTTAAGGTGATATCATGCTCTACCATTAACAAATCATACAGAGAATAAAAAATAATGAACTATAATCAAATTTAAATTCAGCCCAAATTAATTTGGTCAAAACCAGCTTCCCCTTGTTCTTCACTTCACATTTAGAGATAGAATTTCATGCTGTTTAATTGAATATCAGACTTCTTTTTTGAGAGATAATATATCATGTTAACAATTCCAACAATAAACTCAAACACTGGGTTTCAATTTTGCATTTACCACTTGAGCGAAACAACTCACTGTCCTATTAAATATACGCTGAAAGAAAAATAGCGATGTTTGTCCTGATTAAATGCTGTAAACTGCTATGCTGACTTCCTTTCATCCTCGCCATGGACTCTTTCACTTTTTTCTGAATTTCAACATGAAACTGCAAGTAAAGATGAAAACAAAAGATAACATTTCTCTGCCGCTTTGCACTCTGTGTTTGCTTGATGCAGTAGCTTAAAAATTAATTTCTTTAACCCAAGGAATCCTTTACCAGTGATTTCCGAACGTCTTTGTGTGGGCAGCTTGGGACTTTGTGCTGATCTCTGAATGTTTATTACAGAATTAAAACAAAGTTCAGTCCTACATTTCTGGCCACATCTCTCCTAGCAACTGAAGTCAGATTTGCTCTCCACATGAAGTTGTAGTTCCCTAAAGCATTGCATCAGTTCTCTGGTCTCCACAACACAAAACATGTGCAATCCATTTTTAAAAGATTCAATTTGTTTCTAATTAGTTTGTAATACCGAACATTAAAATACACCTAATTATTTTACAGCAATGCTTCCAGAAACCAAGGAAACTCAGAAATAGCAGCTCTCCCATTCATGAATTTTCTTTTAAAGTCTTCTAAAGCACTGTTTCTTTTTGGCCAAATACTGCCCTTCTTTAACCTGTTGAAAATATATATATCTTCATTTTCTCAATGTAGCTCAAGAAAAACAGAGCGTGTGTGTGTGTGTGTGTGTGTGTGTGTGTGTGTGTGTGTGTGTGTGTGTGTGCATGCAAGAATATGTCTTTTAGGTCATTAAATAATTCTAGAACATGCCTCATACCCACTCACCTAACGGGGCATTTCTTGACTACTACCCATACTTCATCTAATAGGTGTAGAGATTTTCAGGGATAAAGTAAAAAAAAATAAAACTTATCCTACTAATGTAATTTCTGATAACACCATTTATGTACTGATAGCAGCTACAGTATTCCAGCAGTGTTTTCTGAAGAACTAGCCAACATTCAAACTACTACATTAACAAATACACCTTCCTTCCCTTCGATTTTAACTCAAAGGTCTGCAAAATGACACTCGCTGTGTACCACATAAGCGCTAACTTAGTATTATAAACTGATAGAAAGAAAAATAAGTAAATACATACATAAATACATTTGAACTCTGTTAATGTAGTGTATGAGTGTAACTTCATTATCAGTATATACCCTTTCATTATCAATAAAACCAGCTTGTGAAAATGCAAGTAAATAAAGTAACCCAGCCTATTTGATTAAATAGTAAATAGTTCTCAAGCGTTGTTTAAAAAAAGGGTTAGAGGGAAAGTACTTTGCTCTTCATTTCCTGATTGATGACCATTCTAAGAAATACTCCTGATGAAAGCAGTTTGGGGGCGGGGTCATATTTCATCAAATGGAATAACAAGCCAAAGCAAATAAAGAAAAATCGTGCCACAAGTAATATTATTTTGATTAATTACATGTTCACAGTTACTTCCTGGGGAAGCAGATTATTGGCCTAGCTAGGATGCCATTCTGTTTCAGATTACCACTGTCCTACAGCCTGCTGACAACAGCAGAAGTACCAGGTGCATGATTTAGAACCCGACAGGGGAATCCGACTGCACTGTTGTGCTGAACAATGCATTTGACCTACTCTACCTACACAGACAATAATGCTAAACAGCCTTAAATTCCATCAAATACCTGCCTGCAGGGTTTGTGCAACTGTCACTCCTCTATACATTCTTACAAAATTTAGTGCACCATTTCTGGTATGTAGTGTTTTACTCTAATGTGGTAATTTATCTATTATTTGATCAGAGATACAACATAGGCTGAATGTACTAGCAGAACTAAGAAAAAAAAAAGACATGGAAAAGGTAAAGCACAGTATCAGTTTAGCAGAAGCACACATATACCACATACAACCAACATAGAGGGATCTATACAATTTTTAGTGCACAATTTACATGCATCTGTGCATTAAAGAGGGTCAGTCTGCATACAACATAAATGTTTCCAAAGTGGCACACTATACTTTTTAGGTATTGATACTGTAATTCTTAAAAATGTCAGAAAAAAACAGCTTCATCAAGACTCTATTTAAGGGGAAAGATCTTAACAGGACAACATGGTGCTCTAGAAAAAGGGAAGGTCAGAGCTAACACCAGCTCTCACCCTGTCACCAGGGACGAGCATACGCTGCAATGTTGGATAAATATATCTTTACTGGAATTTACATATGACCTGGCAGGAAACTGAGTTTCATCCCACAGCTAAGATTAGCCCATCTAGTTGCTTTTCTAGCCAAGTACAGTGATAAATGAAGTGAGGCAGAAGCAGAACAAATCCAGCCACACTACTCTATGGTAATTTCCACTAATTGAAAAAACTTCTCCATGTTTGCTGGATGGTTCCAAATTATAGTCATAAATACCACGAGTTAAAAAAATAATTAATTTGAAATAGAATATGAATCCTGCATTCATGTAGAAGGTTGAAGGCTCACATTGCCTCATGAAGGGGCTTTACCCCTGAATTCCTTATTTAATATATTCACGTCCAGAGCACTTTGAGGAAAGAAGAATATCTGCCATGATCTAAATTAAAAAGTGTACTATTTTCAGCAATAGTCATAAAGGTGACTATAATACACAATGTAAACTTTTTTTACTGGACAGCAGCAGCGAAAATGAAAATTAAGGGGATCATACGCGTTTATTAAATTCAGATTAGCTGAATGCTGTTATAAACAAAATAACTGACAATTTATTTAAATATCTTTTTTGTGATGTTTAAATTTGGTGGTGAAATAGAGGAGCAATTAGTACTGCTCCACCCAAGCACTTTGTTCACCAGTTCAGTTCTCACATGGGGTGCCTTTTTTGTTCTATATTCATACTTTTAAATCGAAGAAACTTTCTGATAAGCACTTTCCACATTGTCATTCGTCAAAACAATATATAAGAAATAGATAGCATTTATGTTTGATACATGAGAATTGCCATACAAAAATTAACAGAAAAAAACAAAGAAGCATTTATGTTCGATGCAATACAATTACCATAGAAAGTAACAGAGAAAAACCCAGAAACTTTTTCCTACCAACATAATATGTCGAGAACATATAAATATAGCTTGAAACTTCTCATGCCAAATTCTCTAATTGACATTGTAGGAAATATAACTTGATAATATTTTTATTAACAGTAGGTATGTATGGCTCTTCCCACAGACCCATGCCCTTTGCACTGTCCAAAAGCATTGACATCTTACAAAAGTTAAAAACGTAAAAGGTGCAGCGACCAGAAAACTCCAACAAATCAAAATAAATAATGTATTGGGTCAATCAGCGAACAAGACAGATCATCATAAACTTTAAAACACTCACTTTTATTAAAAATAACAAAGATTAAGTGCTTTCGTCCATGCAGACATGTAGACTTCATCAGGATTCTGATGAAGTACACGTTTATATGGACAAAAGTGCTTAATCTTTGTTATTTTTAATAAAAGTGGGTGTTTTAAAGCTTACAGTGTTCCGCCTTATTGGCTGAGTGACACAGTATATTACAAAAGTTACACATACAGTTACACATACATACATTTGTAAGATAGCCAGTGAATTGCAACATCCAAAAAAGTGAAGGCTAGATAACTAGTGTTTAGACAAGTATTTGTATAAGACTGCTGTAGGAGTTACAGATGAGTTTCTCTGTTCCTCACTGTTGTAAGACAGTTGAATTAGTATTTAATTTTAAAAGTGTAGGGGATTGCTCCAACATAAAATGCTTATTTCAGTTTTAGGGGCATATAAGTTCTCAGTACTTGTTGAATGAGACAGGTTGTTTCAGTTACTTCCATACAGAAAGCATAAAAGAGCAATGCAACTGGAGAAAGAAGACAGAAGTATTGCCCATAAGGTTAGAAAAAGAAACATGGGGCTTTTGATGAATTTGGCCATAATCTATACAGCACCACAACAGAGGTCTCAGGAGCAATATTAGTTGATCAGCAAAGAAAAGGAGAGTCATATTCAACTGAGATTTTAATCTTTCATTAGATGATGGGGAGATCTCCACACCCAAGGTGAAGACAGAGAGGAAAAAAGAAGAAGTTTATTTTGGTGACAAATTCAAGAGTAAGTGAGAAAATCCATACCAGCCCTCTCACAGAGTTAGGGCACCAATGTGTGACAGAAGTTGCCCAGGCTCAGTTAACAGTCTGGGTGCTAGAAGGCCTGCCTTAGTAAGAAGTATTACATGGTCAATAACCAGCCCACATTCTTGAGGAGGGTTGGGCCACTTTTGTTGCAGGTTCACCCTCTGATGCCAAGCAATATACATTTGAGTGCAATGGAACCAAACAGTTACCTTAAGCACAGCTGCACAGATGGGTGCATATGTGCATAATATTGACACTTGCAGATGTACACATCATGGCTGATACAAGGTATGGAACAAGCAGGAAGAAAATCCCTACTGCAACATGATGGTTCCATTGCCAATTACAGAGTATACACCCTAAGGCTAAACTCACTTATGTGGAGATAATGCCCCAGAAGGGTGCTGCTATACTACCTGGGGTAGAGGAGGATGAGTATCTCTATATCTGGGAGGAGAAGCAGGGATTTTTGCAAAGGAGTCAGACATGCGGTTCCATTTTTTGATATAAACTATATGCTGAATCTTAAAATATTACTAACACATAAAGTCAAGTTTCAGTTCAGATTCAGACTTGTGACGGAATATATTTTCAAACTGTATGCTTTTGCAAGCTCTCACACCCACACACACACACACACACACACACACACACACACACACACACACAGACTAATTCATTACTCTTACTGAAATACCACATACCTTGGAAGTGAGACCAGTACTTTGATTTGTGAAAATGAGTGCTTGCATTAATTGATGAGTATTATAACTAGGCATTAAATTAGTGTGTGCTGCCCCCACTCCCACCCTCTAAGATGTAGAATAGCTTGTATTCTTGCAATACAATCTTACTTTATTCTTCATTACTTTTACTGGCCCCTTACCTTATCATTCACTACTTTTACTGGCCCCTTACCTTATCATTCACTACTTTTACTGGCCCCTTACCTTATCCTTCACTACTTTTACTGGCCCATAGCTGGTATCTTTCTTAATATTTGGACCTTGCTATTGTACTTCAGATACCGTTTTGATCTTTTTTCATTTTCTACTGTTGTGAGATTCAATATGCAATTTTCAACACCTGTAAATTATATCAGTGCTTTCATTCCCTTATAGTACTACCAGACAGAGATTCCAATGCAAGAAACCTGGGCCAAAAGCAGAAA
Organism: Protopterus annectens; assembly: GCF_019279795.1. NCBI lineage: Eukaryota > Metazoa > Chordata > Ceratodontiformes > Protopteridae > Protopterus > Protopterus annectens. The sequence goes on along the minus strand of NC_056741.1, from coordinate 1,313,513,958 downwards.
AAAAAACACAAGCATTTCTTAATGTCAGATGTTGTTCTGCAATGCATTAATAATTCAGCATTAGGAAGTAATGGCAGAGGACTTTTGAGGAGATGTATTGATTGCCCTTTTCAAAGTAAAGTTTATTGTGTTATAATTAAGAATGTTACAAAAAAAAAAAGAAGCAAATAACTGACAAACTTGTTAACCAAACAGTCATACCACTTGCTGCCCACGGACAACATTTTGCATGGAAATTTATATTGAGAAAGAAATAAGAGGTATTATTTTAAAACAGTTCTGGAAGGCAACATTTGGCATTACAATACTTTTCAGAGTGAAAATACAGTATTGTTAAATGACTGAAAAAGCCACCATTTGACTTTGAACCGGTGAGCACTATTTCATTGTCATGGCCACTACAGAGATTGTGAGAAAGATAGTGCTATTATGTTATATTCTTTTGTATAACAGACAACAGATGTAGCACTGCTTTGTACAATAGATGTTAATATACAACGGACGGAGAAATAGTTTTACTGCTGGAGTTGTTTCATTCTACTATGCATTTTATCTTGACGGGAAACAAAATTACAGTATTTTAGCAGGTCTGCAGAAGATAGCATCATATAGTGTGCTAATACATTAAACAAACAAACAAAAACAGAAAACAAAGTTATCAGCATAGTGTTGCTGCATAACAACAATGTTAAGCAACACAGTGCAGTCGGGTGGTACCTGTCTGACCAACAGAAAATAAAAGCAGCACTGTTCTGTGCAATATAAATTAATACAAAAGAGAAAGCGAAACAAGCATTTTTTTAACTGAACTGCAATATTCTATGTTGTGTTTTACTATGAATGGAAAGCAAGACAAAATATTTTAAAGTATCTTCAGAAAGAAACATTCAAAAGAGTAGTACTGAAAAAATGATAGGGCACACATTGTTAGCAACACAGTGTTACTGTTTGGTGAAAGACACAGAGTATTCCTGGCTGGAGCTGTCTCCTTATTATGTAAGCATCATTAATTGTTCTATTTCTACATTATTGTAGATTTAACAATTCGATTTGGCTAGAATACAAATGGGGAATAAACAGGGCAATATCAGAATAAGGACAGAAATAGATTAGATAGATAGACAGATAGATAGATAGATAGATAGATAGATAGATAGATAGATAGATAGATAGATAGATTTTTGATATTTGAAATTCTATGAATTAATTTAAGATTGACAGAGATCTGACATGAATCACTCTGAACTGCAGGAATTTCTACATGCTTCTAGTGAGGAAAACTTATCTTAAACCTGTTTGACAGCCTAGTTACAGTGAGTCAGATTTCAAAATGAGGAAAAATCTGAAAAATATGACAAATATGAATATCTTTCACTGAAAGTAACTCTAATCCAGACTGATATCACATGATTCATGACAATCTTTGTGTGAGGAAGCTGTACATACAACATACCCTCAAGGCTGAGGGAAGTATCCAGTTTCTATGCACAAGACAAAGCAGCATGGTAGGGTTACCATATGATATTTAGGCTTTAAAATGCATATTTTGTGGCAGAAGTGATACACTGTATGGAGATGTTCCTTTAGCTTCCTCTATTCCTCATGAAGTATCTGCAGTTAATTGCTTCTGATACCACTGGTCTATTCTTTCTACCAACTTCTGCCTTGGCTAGATCACCACCTGTAAAAGCTGTCTCTAGTAAGTGGGATGCTAATTATATTATGGGTTTCGAAGAAGCACTGGCCTCTAGTAGAGAAAATATCTGATAGTTCCATTCAGACCCTTGTTTTACCACCAACAACCTGCACTAATCTTTGGTAACTGTCTATTGGTACCATAATCAGTAAATGGGTCTGCTCCCCCAGTTTTTAGAGCTCATGGTTCTGTTCACTCCTCATTCTTACTTTTTCAGGTGACCCCCTTCTTGGATGCAGTGGGATTAATTCCTGTTATTGACTGAGCTTCCTTCTTTGCAAATTGATAAAGGCTGGAAATCATTGTGGACAAATGAAACGGACAGTATGGGCCTACATGATCACAGTTAAACCCAACCTTCTTTTGGAAGAGTTCTAAAAGACAGTGTGCAGATGATTTTGCAGTGAAGGAATTACTACAAGAAGTATTTTAATATACTGTAATTTCCTCAGCTCTGCTTTACCAATGGACATGAAATTACTGACTATAACCATGGTCTGTGTACCTTTTTAAAGTACAGCATTTCTGAACAGCACTACTCATGCAAGAATCCTATATGCTGTATCAATGCTACTCACAGACAAGCAACATGACTGAACATATTACATTACAGTTCAAAAGTGTCAACACAAAATAACTCAACACATCACAAAATTCCTGGATGTAACTCATGGTGTTAAGCTCTCAGACAAACTATGAGTAAATTCAAATGCCAGGAATGCCTTGATTTAAACTAATGTTATTACACATAATTTGTAATGATGTTTCTGTGACAGGTGGCCCACTGCCACCAATATTTGATGGATTAGTCTGGTACTAATAAGGGTATAAATCCTAACAAATGTATATGAGGAACAGGGACTATGGTACCTGGATCTACTCCACTGCATCAAATAGGGCTGATGGCCACCAGAGAGTGATGCTCATACCAATAGTGCCCAACAGGTTAAAGAAAAAAATGTGCACAAATTTGATTCAGTAATCAACTTGCCAAATGTAACCTGGTACCTGGTACAGTGTCTGACAGTGTTCCTTATAACTGCCTTTCAAAACAAGCTATGTTCCACACAAGCAAAGTCCTAGGTAAAGCTGGCAGAATTCTCCAAATCTCCACATCTTTGCTCCAGGCAGATAGTACTGCCACTCCACGCAAGCAAAGTCCTAGGTAAAGCTGGTAGAATTCTCCAAATCTCCACATCTTTGTTCCAGGCAGATAGTACTGCCACCACCCTATATATGACTAGGAACCAAATACACTCATTACCATACCACGATTAATTCACAACCAGAAAAAAATAATAATACACACAAAATAATAATGTGCAGTGACCAAGCCAGTCCGAGGCAAATGCCATAGTTTGATAAACTACAGTGCTAAATAATATCCTCCCTCACATAAATAATACATATATAATTAATTACCAGTGTCAAGATCATAAAAATAAATAAAACTTTATTCAGGAACTAAAGAAGGCAGGACATTGCTGACACAGCCTACATAGGCAGAAATAAATGTATTTGCACAAAGAATATAATATAATAATCGGTTGTTCAGATAGAACATTTAAATGAAAATCTCTAACTATATAAATTGAATGCTAATATAATAAAATGCTTGGGAAGATACAGATTTTCATAACAAACTTATATAAATTTGGCCACCTCAATATCTTCCGGCAAGTGTGAGTAATTTAGACTGGTTTTAGTTCAAAATATATATTTTAGCTTATCAGTTCTTTTCCACCAACCATATGTGTATCCAAAAGATTTTTTTCCACATACTAAGACAAATAAAGGATTTCACATACATCTATTAATTGTTTGCATACTAAGGACTACTTTTTTTCATCATTCTGGGTTCAGATTTTCTTTGAAGAGGCTCGCAGTTGCATTTTATGCCAAAAGGCTTTCTGATTCAGTTCTTTGACCTTTCTGTATTTTTTCACACTTTTTATCTACATATAACATGAACGAACAAATACAAGTATAATTTTTTTTTATCGCTGCTAGAATAACCTGTAAATGCAGTATCACAGTGTAGTTTTCTGTAACATATTTTAGAAAGTACAATTTACAAGTATGTTGCAATCTTTATTAAAAAAATACAAACATCACATGTTTAATGTCGGGTCTATATCAGAACATCAAAGTATTAAAACTTTGACTGTTTTGATATCGAACACTATTCATCAAATGCTAAGAATAGCGAAGCTGCATAACAGCAAATTCTTTCCTCGGGAAAGAATTAGGTTGGCCGTTTCTGTGGCTTTGCTATTCTTAGTGGTATGGTGTAAAGTTACGGGTTGGGTTCAGGTAAGTGAGCGATTGTTTGTATGTTAGGGTTAGGGGTGGGTTAAGTGAGTTAGGGTGCGGGTTAAGCGTGTGTGCGATAGTGACAGACTTTAGGGTTAGGGGCGGGTTAGGTGAGTTTGCGACAGTGATGGACCTTAGGGTTAAGGTTTGTGTTAAGGTAAGTGGGTAGATAGTAGTGTATGTTTAGTTTAGTGTAGCGTTAGATGTAGGAATTTATGTGTGTGTGTGTGTGGTTGCTGTTTGTTTGATGTGCTTGTGTTGTGTGTATGTGTTTCGGAGCAGCAAATTTTTTCCATGGGAAAAAATTCGCTGTTCTGAATGTTCGATATTTTCATGTTTAGATGTTTTGAGGCCGATGAAATAGCGTTCACTATTTTCATCTTTCGATAACGTGATATAAATGCTTTAATGTCAGCTTTGTTCTACCCTGATATCATAGATGGGAAGTGCATATTTTATGCTTTTGGAGAGACTTCTCTGTACTCTTTGGTGTTATGGTGCTATGCACAGAGCAGTAGTGCCATAAGATATGTTGGCATGCTATTATAAATACAAAATATGAATAAAATCATTAGTATGCATGCAATGCTGGACCATCTGTAATAGTGGCCTGACACTACTCTTTAGCATAATACTAATACCATGGTAAACAAACAATGAAACAGTTACGTGATTTGTATGAAATGTTGTCTTCCTGTCTATCAGTACTACAAGATACAATGCAATTAATATTTGAAAGCAAGAACTGCATTTTTGGTTTCACCAGAAATACTTATATTTATATTTTAAACAAAAAGCAAGCAGATACACACCATAAAAACTAGTCCACACAGAATATTTTGGTATTCTGACACAAATTTGAGGTCTGGTTGGAGGGAGGGTGGTACAAAATGGGAAGATAAGGAAATCTACAGCATCAATGAAGCAGAGTTCAGTTTTTCATTCTTAATTTGTTTAATTTAGTTTTAATGAAAAGTTGATGGAACTCATTTTAATTCTTACTGACAAAGCATACTTTGCATTATGCTGACATGACAGAAGTTTCCCCTAGTGTAACAGCATTTTATTCTAACGTAAGGATACACTGTTATAAACCTCCAACTCCAAATGGATCTTTAGTTATAAGAGGGTTAAGAAGATGGCATATAAAATATTGCAATTTCCAAGATATGTTGTAGGACTGGCATTATACTTTTTCCAACTGCTTGTTGTTTTTCTCTGGCTACATAAGCTTTTCACTTGATGGACATATAATGCTTTCTGCACTAAGTAAATATTTTTCTTTTTTTATGTGACTGTCACAGTGTCATCAAATATGTGAACATCTTACTACAGTAATTAAACAGAATAGTTGTTTTCAAGTGTTTTAGCTGATAAAAGACACTAAGAAAACACTGAATACTGCGGATATTTGTTTATTTTTTCAACACGACAGAAATTCTTTAAAAGGACTCATGTGATGATCCTTCCACTGCGAGAGATGCAGAAAATTACTTATATAGAACAGATGTTTTGACGTATTGGTAATTGCTGCCTTGATCAATTCACTCATGTCATTGCATAAACACATAAACATCAACTTAATGCTGTTATAGTACTTAAAACACATTGGTGACATACACACAAAAATTCCATAAAAAGCTTACGAAAAATACAAAAATATAAACCTGCGCTGGTAATTAAATTTATACTGACTGAATAAAGACTAAATTTTAAAAATGTTATTTCTTATTTGCTTATTATAAAGAAACTGTTATTACAAACATAAGTGGTAGACAGTATGGATGTGTCAATCTCATCTTTTATAAAAACAAAACTTTTGCATTGATTAGGATAGTTGACATTTCTAGGAAGAAGAGGCTATTGAGAACACTTAACATTTCTATAGAAGACCTCATACTGGGTTTCATACTATGACATGGTCACCCAAATTCATCAAGGATATGAATGCCATAAAGTCATTTTATTAAAGAGTAGCTCCCTTAAATAGGTGTTTAAAGGAACTTTCATACTAGCAAAGGTTCATGGGTCCATAGAAAGTTACTAAGCTAATGGCCCTAGTGCCCTTACAATCATAACCATATTTATCCCGGGTTGCCCCAATTGTTGATGGTTAGGTGAGTGAAGTTCACAAAGGAAAGGGTCTATGGTAGTTAATACCGACTTGCTCTGTCCAGGAGGGCAATGGGCGAAACCACAGGAGTGAATTTGCAGTCAGCCATCTATTGATGTAGGATGCATTTGAAGAGGGTCAGGGAGGGGCTCCATTTCACATGAATTTGAAACTTGTTACAGAGAAGTGGTAGTCTCTGGGAGATGTATCTAGCTGTCAAGCACGACCTATTCATGTCAGAGACTAGGTTAAAAACCCTAGAGCAAGTGACCTTCATGTAGTTTGATTTACGAATGTGTAACATTTTCATCAGGGTTGGGTCAGGGACTGCACTGTAAGCCAGGCACAGGTCACCCCTTAGCAAGCTGCAAGAGATAGAATACAGTGATAGGGCCTTCAGTATTTATGTGTAAAGTGGGTAGATAGTAGTGTATGTTTAGTTTAGTGTAATTTCTTGGTGGTAACCCTCTGTGGTCTCTCTAGTTGTTGCAGGTGTTTGGTGAGGTACATGTAAAAGGGAGCATTGCACTCAATTCCTGGTCTGATGAGGGCCGGGTATAATGGAATTATAACATCCTTAGATCTAGATGTGATTTCCTTACTTATAAAATGTACCACATAGAAGTATTTCCTTACTACTGTGGATACATGATGGTCAAAGTTCAGATTGTTATCGACCTGAGTACTCAGATCACATACCACTGGGTCTTCTTTTAGGGGGGATGCTGTCTATAATGTAATTAGCAGGGATGCCAGCTTTCCCAAAGGAAATGATAATGCATTTCTTTGTATTTATCTGTAATCCGTGGCTTTGGCATCAGTAATTTGTCTGCGTTAACTGTGCCTGCAGTATACTAACTGTGCCTGCAGTATACCCCATCACTGGGGAACTCAATGACTGCTCCCAATTTGCAATCATTAGTGAACTTGGTCAGCCACAGGCTGTCCAAGTTTTCTGAGACTTCTGAAAAATGAATTCTAAACAGTAAGGGGCCCAGCAGAGAACCCTGTGATATGCCACTGGCGAGTGGTCTTTTGCTAGAGGAGAAGTCACCCACTTTGATAGTATGTGTCCTGCTGGTGAGCTAGTTGGCTACCCATCTGATAATGTAGGGATTAATTCCCATTTGAGAGAGTTTCTCTATAGTACCTGAGTAGTGGATTGTATCAAATGCCTTGGCTAGGTCAAGATAGGTGGTATGCACTGTGTCTCCCTCGTCAGGGGCCTTGGTGGCTTTCTCAAAGAAGTCAGCCATGTTTAACAGGCATGAACTATCTTTAACATATCCGAACTGGCTTGGGTCCAGAGTTTGGAAATCATCTATGTCCTTGTTAATAAGGTTCATAATAATTCTTTCCATTGTCTTGCAGATAAGTCTAGTCAAGCTTATGGGCCTATAATTCCCAGGGTCGGTTGATGGTCCCCCTTTGTGCAGAGGGATTACTGTTGCTGTCCTCCATTCCACTGGAACATAGCCACTTCGCAGGCTGTGATTAAACTGCCCATCCATGATAGCAGGCTCTTACTGTATGTTTTATTAGGGACGAGAATGGGTTAATTTGACAGGCCTGTGCTTCCAGTGCCAAGACTACAAGAGGGACCTACACTTTGTGCAGGTTATGGATGAATAATAAGGCAACGCTGCTGAGTGTTCAACTGAATTGCTCCTAGAGCAGCAGAAAAGCTTGGAAGAGTTTCACTGACAGCTGTTTAGGGAAAACCTGAGCCTCTAGGCTTTTGCATCTGTACAGGGCATTGCTAGCCACCTCTGCACAAGGAGCAGCACTGCACAATCACAAGGCTTAAATACGAGCAAAGAAAACAAAGCTTTAAACTAAATATCAATCAGGAAAGAAAACAATAAGCCTTCCACCAGCAATCCTCAACTCATACAGGTTAGAGCAGCATACTTCCGCCACAAGAGTGCAGAAAAACACCTTCTTAATGTAAGATAGCTGATTTGGAGCCCAAGTGTAACAAGACCACACAAACTACCCACAACAGCCCTACAACTAACAGATATGCAATTAACTACTTAAAGCAGCAGCAGACAGTACAGTTTTTTTATTTTTATTTATTTATTTTAATTTGAATTTACAATTTTGGTCTTGTAACAGAACAAGGGAAGACTTCTCAGAGCTACTTTCACAGATAACAAGATAATGACTAGAAATGCAGGCAGAAATGTAAGTGCACAAAACAGAACCAGTTACTCAAATGGACATTACAAGTGAAGCTGCAGCAGAATAAACCTAGCAGAATTTTGTTTATTAACTTGACTTTGATGTTAATTTTGGTTACAGAAAATACGACAACTTGTCAGTAGCTATCATGCTATTAGACAGCTTATATGTTAGTCTACTCCTATGTCAGGAATACCAAATGCAAGAGAGAATAATACTAATACAATTTTCCAGTTCTGTTGGGCCAACAGCTGTAAAATGGAGAATGGTTTCAGAATTGTATCTATTTGCACGCTTCTATATATTTGCCAGAAGACTGAATATCTAGTGGATGTCCATTTGGGGTTGCCATGATGGATAAGGTGTTTATCTCACAGACACAAGATACAGTGTTTGATTGTCATATTTGAGATGGAAATTACCTGGCCTTAAAATGGCCCAAAAGAGCAGTTAGTCTAGTATTCCCATTAATATTTACCCATTAATCTATAACTACCCCAGTCATTCCTCAAAGACTTGAGAGATCATGTGGCAGGGCAGACCACCATGATGCAGTCATTTGGGAGAGTGGCAGACTATTCAGTTAAACGATGGGGATCAAAATATTGTTTAGGGATATCTGTCCAAAAGAAAACTCTACACTGTTTCCCCAAAACTACTCACCTAGAGTCACAACTGCCTAACAAATATTGCTTGAAACTGATAGACTGAATATGCATATGCTTATAACAGATGTACTCAAGACTGTACTGATTATGATCAAATAAACTGCAAATGAAAACAAAAAAAACATTTTTGCAGGGGGCAAGTTCCCTGCACCACCTCATATCCCCTTTAGTTCTCTATTCTCGCTGCAAGGTTGCTGCATCTCAGAGAAATAAGAAATAATGAACGGTAACATAAGGGTGAAAAAAGTCTCTTCTTTTAATTCCTAGAGGTGACAATCTCTGAAAAGAAATAGTAATTAAGCAAAACAAATTTCATCTACACTGGGAGAGAAATAATATGTCAGCTGTTATTCCTCTGAATTTTAAAGTTCAAATAGCTGTGACAAGAGTGAGCGACTGCATGTTGGCCCCAAAAGCTGCTGCTCAAAGGGGGTCACCGCAAGGGGAGAATTTCTTCCTAATGATGAGGTGCAGTAATCTCAGAGCTTTTATTAGATTATCTTTAGGTGTAAAGGAGTCCAGGATCCCTATGTGGGGATTTAGGTTATTCGCCCTGACAAAAACTCTTTTTTTCTGTTGCACTAAGTGACTCCTAACTGGGAAAAGCCGAAAAGACAAACAACTAAGTGGCCTTCTGATTATTTTCTTGTCCATTTTCATGTGATGCAGTGTCCACTGGCAGACATTTTAGATATGGCTTGAATTACAGATGGCTTTGGCCTACATACTTTGCTCCCATCATCCACAGCCATCACTATAAGCCATCTGCATTTCTAAATAGATGTTTTTCTCTGCCTGGGTTGGGAAGACACATCCATGAGATACATTCTTGGACATGCATCTCTACCCAAAGTTCTATAGAGGTTGGCCCGATAATGCAAAAAAAAAAAAAAAATCCCACTTCTGCTCCAAAAAGGACCAACAGATTAAACCTTCTGGTTTTCCCCAGCTAACCATCCAGAACCGAACCTGAGCAATAAGTCAAATCTGGTTTGCCAGTGGCATGGTCAAATTGCTCTGTCTCCTCATTACCGAACAACTTTCATCAAACACAGTTTTAATGATCCAGTCTAAAACCACTACCTAGTAAGTCAGCTCTCCAACACAAAGGCAGAATGCCCATCTGTGTCACAGGTACACTGTTTTTATTTAACATTGTGGATCCTAGAAATCAAAGAACTGGGAGGGCAAATAACACAGAGGGCCTAGATCAGCTGTCCTTTTCTTTGATGGGGAGATATTCTACCAACTGTGTCTTATAAAAGGAATAACAGTAAGATAAATGTAAATTACATATGTGAGCAAATGACATGTATTTATTTATTCATTTGTTTGTTCATTTATTTTATTCACACATTAACTGGGTAACTAAACTGCTCTATGAATGATTTTTCAGCTATGGTTGAATCTAGAAAGAATAAAATAAAAATGCTGTTAGATGCTGTACGTACAGATACTTAACGCCAATATCACTTCTATTTTCTTTACTTTGTTGAAATAAATTGTGGCAATATACCATGAAAAACTACTATAAGCTGCAGCTGACAAAATGCCATCACAGATTTTCATTCACAAAGAGTGATTTATGTTGGCAAAAAAACAGTGCCTTTTCCATAAATACATACGTCCAAAAGATGATATGCCACTGTACATACATCCAAAAGATGAAACACCATTGTGCATACATCCAAAAGATGATACCCCATAGTACATCCATCCAAAGGATAAAACCCAATTGTACATACATCCAAAAGATGATACCCCATTGGAAGAATAGTTCTGAAGCAGAAACTGTGTCATCTTTGATGATCAAATGTTTCTAGCCCTGATCTTATAGATATCCGAGGAAAAGATGAACAAGCACTTCTAAGCAGACTTAACAATCTGAGTAATTTATCAAAGCCATTGACATTCCAAAATGTTACTCCATAACACACACACACACACACACACACACACACACACACACACACACACACACACACACTATGAGGCGCACTTGTCAAGCAATGCAATTAATAAAGGTTTGACCTGACTGCTGACACATAGCATTCTGTACCTGGTGAGATGCCCAGAAACTTTATTTTTATATTCAACTGAATAGACTGGGCTATGTAGCTTGAAAATGTCATTAAAACATACCTCTCAACCTCTTAGCACAAGAAATTTGGACAAAGCCAAAAATAAAATAATGGGGGTACAAAAGTCCACAATCTGGAATAATTACTGCTTTTATAAACTTACAAAATTGCTAGAATAAAAAGTTTTAGATTAGCAGGCATTCTCTGATAGATAAAGTCTGTAACTCAATTATATAGCATTATTTAATGACATCATCACCTAAGATTTGCCAGAAAACCACAATCTTTTTGAGAAGTAAGCCAAAAATAGGGTCTATATTAAAAATGCGAAGAGGCATCACATCGAACGCCTCTTCAGCGACACATAAAGAATGAACGCACTAAACCGCGAACGGTCAAAACAGCTATTTCTTTCCCTAGGAAAGAAATCGCTAGCACCAAACACACACACACAATTTAAAACATAACCAATGTGGGGGGCTGTTCATCTGATACCCCCCCAACTAAATATACCAACTCCGAGATCACACTACACTGGGGTAAAGGGCAATGCTATGGCTCAGGCCAAGCAAATTTTTTCCCTGCTATTTTCAGACTTTGGGCTATATGTGTTGGTGAAATAGCATTCCCTGTAATGCCGTTTTGACGATTTAATATAGACCCCCAAAAACATGAGGCAAAAATCTGAACATTCTTCAAAACTCTGGACAATTGGGCGCTATGATTAAAAGTAAAATATTTTTTTCCTATAGAAGTAAAAATAAATCAACATTGTTTTCTGATCAATGATCTGATTTGCCATTTTTCTGGCTTGATCTAAAATTAAGACCATAAGGCTTTTAAGTACCCCAAATGTGAAACTTGTTTTAGAGATTTTGGCAACTAGGCTGTGATCTCTATAATGAGCAAAAGCATATCTTCTTTTTAGGGCTGCACTTGCAAGTGCCAGAATATAATTAAAAATTCCAGTATAGTGAAATATTGCTTAGATACATTTGAATCTGTAAAGCAAAAACAACATAAGGGACAGGACTAAAGCCTTAAGAAACCCTTACTTTAGTTATGATCAATGGAAAAAAAAACACTCTGTCATTTTAAATAACTTTAAGTTTGTGCAATAAATTGTATGATTCCCTAGTGGTTAATCCTGCAGAAAATAAAATTTTTGTTTTTTTTTAACCAGATACCACAAAATCAGTCCATCTCATATTAAATATAATGGCATTAATAATTTCAAATACAGAATGCCAATGATAATGTAAAATACACTTTAACAAAATGTATTTATTTTACATTTGTTCACCAGGAAAGTCCGAACTGGGATAAGACCCATTTTCAGCAGAGGCCCAGGGAGAAAAGCTCCACATATAGAGATTATACAAAACTTATACAAGAAATTATACAAAACATATACAAGACATACAGTACACTAGAAATTACAGCCTGTGCTAATATAGTTGACATTTGAATCATGCAATCATCTGATATAATTCCTTATTGTAGCGTAGACATTGTAGCTTCTCAAAGTAAGCTGAGGAAAGGTTTATGGGGAGGAGGGTTGGATAGAATAGGATGAGGTCAGAGGTTATCTAGACATGAGAGACCATAGACTGTGAGGTGGTCAGGGAAGACGACAAAGTATAAGGGGAAGCTATTAAACTAGTTAGCCTGGAGCAGTACAGGGACAAGGCCAGGGTTCAGTAAGATCATTTTAACAATCTTTTTGAATTGGTTGGTATTTGTGGTGGTTCTGATGCTGTGAGGTGATGAATTCCACCTTGTTGCTACATGATGAGAAAATAGGGAGTCCCCTGCCATATTAGTGGTTTTGGATACTTGCAGTAGAGATTTATTTGTTATTTGTGGTATGGGGCTGGAGAATATTTAGATGGGCAGGGTATTTTTCAGGTTGATATACTAGTTTCTGTGCCAAGCTTAATTGGTTATAGGATAGAATCTGTGGGAGTTCTAAACAGGAGAGCTTTTTTTTAAGGAGTGACTGTGGTGGGTATGATGTGGGCAGTCAGCTGCAGTTGTAGCATGTTTCAAGTGTAATTAAATCTGTTTAAATGAAAATGAAACGCAAACTTCTGAAGAAGCAGTCAACAAACAAAATTCACCACTACAAGTAAACTTTCGGGACAATAAAAAGTAAAAATAAAACGAATGTAATACTTTATACGAATGGAGAAAATGGGTTTATATCACATGCTCGAAACATCAAAACATCGAACAACACAACATCGAACTTATAACCGCGAAAACTGAAAACGCCAAAAGCTGAGAACAGCGATTTTTTTTTCCCCTGGTAAAAAAAATCACTCTTCCAGCATAAAACATGAAACACACAAACATTAGAAACAATGTCTAATGTGGGGGGCTTCTCCTCCCCACACCCCCCAACACCCCTCCTACTTAAATATACCAACGCAAAGATCACACCATAGTGCAAGAAATAGCAAAGCTGTGGAAACAGCCCACTGAATTCTTTCCCTGGGAAAGAATCCGATGTTCCGTAGCTTCACTGTTTTCAGCTTTCACGGTTATGTGTTCGATGTTGCGTTGTTCGATGTTTTGGTGTTTCAAGCATGTGATATACACCCGAGAAAATAGTATGTTTAACTGCAATAAGGCACTCACAAATCCAGCCCTGATGGAGCGGCTACAAATCTGCAAGCCAAATAGTACCCAATCTAGGGGTCTAAACGTAGTCACCGACTCAGACAAAATAAGCTGGAGAAACAGATATGTGTCTCAGAGATTGCCCCTTCTTTGGAACAGGCTTCATAGTCACATTAAACAGAGCCCTTCCCTTGCCCTGTTCAAATGCAATTTAGATCAATGGACAGGGAATCACAAATTTACACCTGGGGTAGTGCCTGCCTCTCTTATGGACAGGGATAATCTGTAAGCTACTCAGTGCACAAGTACAAATCCATGCCATCCTCTTGCCCCTAGGGGCCATATATTGGATAAAAACAGGTTATATTGTAAGGACCCTTAAGCCATTAGCCTAGTAATCTCCTATGAACCTATAACAAGTAACAGTTACTAATGTGTCTCCACTAATGGGGAAAAGTATCTGTGGAAAAGCTGGAACCACTAATGGGGAAAAGTACTGGTGGAAAAACTGGAACCAGTTGACATGGCTGTGATTTGAATCTTAGCCATGACTGTGTGATATGTCACTTTGAAGCTATCTCTCCATTAATTCATTCTTTCTTTCTGTATTGCTCAGTGTCACACAGACTTTGCCTTTGGTCCAGTATATTCAGGCAGTATATACAAAACAATGGTGCACCAACTACTGCCTGAACCTCTTTGTTCTGCCTAGAATAATGGGTCCATCCTTTTTGTCTGTCAGACCTCCTTCCATTTGCTGCTCAGTGGTTCAGGATTGTTCTTGCATCTCATACAGTCTAAGACTAGAAATGAGGCATTGCTAATATGCTATTTAAACAGGTCATAACCCACACTGTTGGAATATTTATTATTTTTTTCTTTAAATCATGCCACTGCCTGTAAATGCTAATTTTGTGAGTTTAAGCCATGTGTATGTGTGTTTGTGTGTGAGTGTGTGTTTGTGTCTGTGTATGTATGCGCGCGTGTGTGTGTGTGTGTTTGTGTGTGTGAGTGTGTTTGAGAGGTAGATATTTAATGAAGAGGAGTTTGCACGCACATGTACTAGTTACAACACTCTGTCCTTCTGTCCTTACATCATTTTTTTAACCAATACATGTGACATTTCTTACCTATAAATTCATACTAAGATTTTAAAATGCTGTAGTGTGATACTTCATATATGGCATTTGGATAGACCTTGCCATTTAGCCACTGTTCTAATAATCCACAACAACATTTATATCTAACCCTCTATGTATATAAATTACTTCTATTCACCCTAAATTTATATTTCTCACCTGCGGATTCTCTACCTGTAAACTACAGAAACATTGCATTTGTCTCTGTGCCTTTTATACCATAAATTAGCTTCTTAAGACTCTGAGAAAGTAAATTTACTTATTGCTGTACAGGCATTACACATTCTTTCACCCTTTGCCATCTTGTAATCTTTTAAGAAGAATCAGTTTAACCGATTACCTGGTCAATTCATTCCTGTCATATGCACTGAAGTCCATTTGTTTGGGACACTGAGACCAAATGGTCAATTTTTCACTGGAGTATATGAGTTTTAACATAAGTTTGGTAACCGCAAGGTTAGTTACTTTAGGTAAGGAGGTGGATGCACAGCCCCTGCCTTGTGGGTGGGTGAAGTTCTACATGATAAAAATGTTGCCCATTTGGAGTACTACTGAAAATAGCATAAATAACTACACATATATAAGCATTGATAGGTAAAAGCATGTATATATGAAATAACTACACATATATAAGCTCTGATAGGTAAAAGCATTTATATATGAAATAACTACACATATATAAGCACTGATAGGTAAAGGCATGTATATATGAAATAACTACACATATATAAGCACTGATAGGTAAAGGCATGCATATATGAAATAACTACACATATATAAGCACTGATAGGTAAAAATATGTATGTATGAAATAAATACACATATATTAGCGCTGATAGGTAAAAGCGTGTATATATGGAATAACTACACATATATAAGCTCTGATAGGTAAAAGCATGTATATATGGCAGCAAATTTTTTTAAACTTCTTTTAGTTGACCTGTGAATCAGCTGACTATTTTTCCAGTTCACAATTTGATGAACATTTACATAATTCAAGAAAATGGACAGTTGGTTTTACAGATTTCTCCCTCTTCCCAACTGCTGGGAGACCTCAGAGTTGACACACACACACACACACACACACACACACACACACACACACACACACATATATATATATATATATATATATATATATATACACATGTATGTTGAGGGCTGTGGGATGCACTTGCATCTACATATGGGTGCAGGTGGCATGCCCCCATGCAAAAAGAAAGAAAAAGATTTGCTATTTTTTTTTTGTTTGTTTTGCTTGTCTTTTAATGCACATTCAATTTGATGTGTGTTTGTTCAGTGGTGTGGTTGACATTTTGATTGTCAGCAAAAATCTATTTTGTTTATTTCTAATAGACTTTGTGTGTGTGTGTGTGTGTGTGTGTGTGTGTGTGTGTGTGTGTGTGTGTGTGTGTGTGTGTGTGTGTGTGTGTATGTGCATCTACATATAGGACAAAAAGTTATCAGACCCAAGTCTTCAAGGATCTGCCCTATCATTCAAATACCTAGAGGAACAAAACATTAATTCCAATCTGCTTTTATTTATGAAGCCAATAATTTCCAGCTCAAATGAAATACTTTGTTCACAAGCTACAGCTGATTTTCAAAACCAAAGCAAGCCTGAAAAGCTACGTTTAAGTATAGAAGAGATACATGAACATGCTCCATCTCAATTCCAAAATCAAATGCTTGACAAAATAGATGAAGAATAGTAAGTAGTTAAAATAGTAACATTCATTACATTCTAGGAAGATTACGTGTGTGTGTGTGTGTGTATATCTATATATGGGTCTGTATTAGTTCACCGAAAGTGTATATTTCAGTGAACACCTAATCATTGCCCTGTAATCAGCGAAAATCGTTTCCACGAAACAAAGTACTTGTCCCACAGCACAAAGTACGAACATCTCACTAAACTGAATCCACCAAAGTGGGAGGCTTTACCCCACATCCCCCAACTATATTCCAACTCCAAAATCACACTACAGTGGAGAAAAGGGCAAAGTTGTGTAGTTGGCCAACAACTTCTTTGCCTTTGATAAATTCAGCAAATCGCAGAAGCAATTTTAGCTGATTAGGGGTTGATGTTTAGGTGCTCGCTGAAATACACTTTCAACGAACTAATATAGATCCCATATATCTAACGCAATATATATGTATATACCTATATGTATGCAGTTCATCAAGTCCAGCAGGAATGACAGACCATTTTGTCCAAATTTATAAACTTCCCTAGAAGTTGTGACACCTTGGATGGTGTTATACTGAGAAAGGGAGTGAAGTTGGAGAAGGCTGATTCACTGATGGTATATGGGTACTTCATCCAGAAACAATAAATTCATTTTTTTATACAAAAATGCAGTGAAATGGCCCATCAGTCACACTGAATGTGCACATACACACACACACACGCACACACACACACACACACACACACACACTTGTTTATATCATCAATAACAGTGCATGATACATGTGTGGCCACTCAGTTGCAAGCTCTTCGGCAGTATTGGCTTATTTCCAGCTGATGCAGTGCTTGGGATTTTCACATTCTGTGTGTGTGTGTGTGTGTGTGTGTGTGTGTGTGTGTGTGTGTGTGTGTGTGTGTGTGTGTGTGTGTGTGTGTGTGTGTGTGTGTGTGTGTGTGTGTGTGTGTGCGTATGTGTGTGTGTGTGTGAGCACATGCGCTACCTACACTTTTCCATTTCATGCGACCTCAAAGTATAGAGCAAGAAATAATTTTAGTGCATTCCTTATTATTTCTCCTTTTCTGTGGTGGTGCAGCCTTGGTGTGAGAATAATTGAGTGAAATGGATTTGAGAGGAAAAAGCACTAACATGAAGGACACAAAGAAGATAGTCATCCTGCAAAAGTTTAATTTAAAAGTCTGTTTCTTTTTATTACCACATTATACCCACCATGTTCATGTTTCTCTCTGTACACCTTCAAGGAACTGCTCTTTGCTTGGTTATGATCGTGGAATTCAAATTAAAGGATATTTAATTTGTTGTACTGTAGGGAACTTTCCATGTATATATATTGATCTAATATCAATCTGGAATCTGAAGATATTAGCTACCAAATCAGATCAGTATTTGTGACTATGATAAGGAGATCTAACATGGATAAGACCATGGACAGGAGATCTCTGGGGCATAATGTGACAAGTTCAATGACAGCCGTCATGGATTACTTTCATGCAGGTCACTGATGGACGAGTAAGAAGCATTTCAGGTTAGTACAGTATGTTAGCAGTGTGTACTTTTACTGATAACCAGACACTTTCCATAATTTTATTTGTGCCACTTTAGTGGGCTGAGTTTTGAAATGTTTATTTGGTATTTTATCCAAAAAAAGTATTCAAGGTAGTGATTAACAGTGTAGCTCCCTTTAAAAAGCACACAAGCTGTTGTTGTGGTCAGGACATAAGCACCAGAGGATATGTACTTACGGGAGACCTAAACATTAAGCATACAAAGGTGGATTACTTTAAATGAAGTTAGATGACAAGAAAATAAGCAGGGAGGGGCAAAAAAAAAAAAAAAGATTAAAAAAGTCAAACAGGAGCCATGCTCCTGGAAGCAATGATGCCTGTGTTATCTGCATCATCTGAAGGCAGTCAAGTGAAAGCATCAGAAAACAATTATAGATGCATTTACCTTTGTGTCATTTTCTTTTAATGAGGCAGGATGTTTTGGTCAGAAAAGAGTAAACAACAGAGTTTGCATGATTTTACTGATATGCAATTTCTGATGAGTGTGACATTTACATGGCATAATAAATGAAGGAGTAAGGAAGAAAAAACATAATACTATAGTAAGGAGATATGCAAGGAAAAGAGAGATATGAGTGTGCAATGACCTTTACTGCATTTTAAAGTTTCTTGGACATTTATTCAAGGTGTCCCTAGGTTGAATATGGAGGCAGAATTATTCAGCAAAGCAGAGAAGCAAGTGTATCTATAAAGTGGTGCTTGGCTTTGCAAACTGAAGTGGGCAATAAAAAGTAAAAGACCAACTAGTACACAAAATTATCCTGAAGATTTTAGGATCAGAAACAACAACAGACTGTGCAGTAAGCAAGAAGGATGCACAGTAATTGTATTTGTTTAATCAGATAACACCCACAACTGAACCTGAAACGGGAGAAAAATATATAAGAAGAGTCAAAGCAAGACGCCACAAACTGTGTTTCACTAGCAATAATAATGCATGTGACAGAAAAAGGGAATAATGTTTCACAAATCAGTGTTTATATCAGAAAATACACCCTTCAGAAAAGCATTTCTATTGAAATAGAATGCAAGCAATACTGTTTAATCAAACCATTCCATAACCCCACAACAAGTGCGGTAGTTTGCAAAATACATCAAAACTCTAAAAGTAGATGTTACAACAAAATGTAAATATAATAAGAAAATGTTATTAAGTGATAGAGGTTGAGGCCCAACAAGATAGACTTGTGTGTGTGTGTGTGTGTGTGTATGGGGGGGGGGGGGGGGGTAGCAGAGAAGGGACCATTATTACTGCTCTTTAAAATGATTGAGGATATTCAGTGAGTGTCTTAAGGAGACTCAAAAGCAAGCTTATTTTCACACTTCAGAATCAAAGATAGCAAAGAACTATAATCACTGACTATCTTTAAATAGAGCAATTGTTAATAAAGATGACTGAAACATAATACAATACCTCAACCTGGCATGAGAGTATGGTAAACCATAGGAAAATAAAGGCTAGAAATGCACTAGAATTTAATTTATTAAAATCATGGCAGAATTAACTATCTAACAGTGAAGATTACATATCCACCTCCTTCTTACCTCTGGGACAAATTAAGACTATACATCTTCTTGTACAACTTGGACCCGCTTACACATGGAGGATGATATCAGGATATTGTCAATTATACTTTCTGACCATATAGAAATACTAAGCTTGAAAGAATTTCTGCAGTCTGAGAATATCTGTCCTTGGTCACTAAAAGGACATTTCTCCATTAAGTGAAATGCCATTCTAAAGAGGCAGTATTGACTTTAACTCCAAAGAAAAGGATCCTTACCTCAACAGACCTCTGTAGGTTTTCTGGGTTTAGCAGGACTTATGCATTCTAAAAATAGCTGTAAAAGAAAGTGACATTTCTCAATCAGATGAAATGCCCAGACAAAAGGTGATCTACTCCCAAATAAGGACTCATTATTGAGAAATTTTAACACTATATAAGCTATTAGATAAGAGAAACCCAGCAGCAGCTGTTCTACGTGACATATAAATCTATGTTAGGAAAAGCCACACACATATAGCCTCCCCTTTTCTCTTGTAGTCTCTAATCGCAATAATTTTCTCATTAAATGTCACTCTAGTCAGCATGGCAGGACCTGATGTCCTAAGAATGAGCTTAGCATTTGTAGCTACAATAATGCACGGCTACAGAATTGGTTCAATACTTAGAATCTGCAGTTGCACAAATGCAATAGTATAAAGTGATTTGTCTCACCCCCCCCAATAACATCCCCACCCAAAAGTTGTCTCATTTAGTAAGCAAGCTTGCCCCATAGCATCAACCATATCTACGTATAACAATCCCCCCTCACCGTATAAGACATAATGATTCTTGACCAAGTACAGTACAGTTTAATACACGTGTCAACAGGAAAGCCTAACTTTTCCTCGACAGCAAACCTTGTTAATCCAGACATCACTGACTGTCACTGATCGACTCTGGAAAAATATCACTCTACAAAGGAACAAAAAGACATAAAAAATATGTTTTTGTGCACCCCACACCCCTGCTAATTATATATACCAGCTCTGAGATTGCACAACAGTGAGGAAAGGGCACATTCTCCGATCCCCATTGTGCAACAATCTCTAACTTAAAACAGAAGGCACTTTTCAGACAGATGATTTTCAATCAGCTGCACTGGATCCCTCCTGTCAAGGAAAACAGACGCCAACAAAAGACTACGTTACCCTCAGCAGTTATCTCATTGCTCTCTATAATGCAGCACTGCTGACTGTTAACAGGGGCCGTAACTCAGTTAATTTTTACGTAAAGAAGTCCATTGGACTAGTATATTTTCATTCATCGCCGCTGTCAACATATTCCTATATGTAGTCCATCTCCAAACAACCCTGCTATACTTTCATACAACACTGCAGTAGCAAGCTCTTCTAAAATGAAAACAACAGGCCCGGCCTGAACAACATGTAGTTCACATGAAGCTAAGAGGCCTTTAAAATATCTGCTAAACATGTACCTGCTGAAGTCACTAAGAGCTAGTGACACAGAGAACAATAAATGCTCAACAGTCACGTGGAGGTAGATTAGGAAGGAAACTAATGACTGTCTGAAGTGTATTTAATGTACATCCTGGCATCCAGTCCTAACTAATTAGTTGAAAACCACATGGGTTGATAATCTCCTGTCACATTAGGAGATAGACTACAATAGCTAAGGGCATAAAGGTACTCCATCTGAATGCCCAAAGTATATGTAACAAAATCCTTGACATCCATAGGTTGGTACTAGGCTATCGGCTCTAAGGCCTATGCAAGCCTAGCCAATTCCCTGGATATTTCATCCCACAATATTTACTTCTCTGGGCCCCTGTCTAGCAGGGTGACTGACATGATCCCCGGGGTGAATTTCCTATCTCCCATCCAATCATCAATGTTCCTTTTGAAGAGGGCCAATGAGACGCTCTGCTTGACATGTATGGGCAGTCTATTCCAGAGTATGGGGAGTCTCTGGGTCAGGAACCTATCCCTCCAGCATGTGCGGCTCTGATGGATTGGGATTTCTTTAAGTGGAGCATGTCCAACAGGTCAGGGTTTGACATGGCCTTGTATGTTAAGCAGAGATCGCTTCTGAGCAGATGATATGCCACAGAGTAAAGCTGGAGTTTTTTTAGACAGTCAGCATATAGCATCTGCTTTAGGCCTGTGATTCTTTTAGTGAGGTATTTCTGTGGCCTTTCCAGCTGTTGCAGATGTCTTGTGAGGTACATACCAAATGGGGCACTTTACTCTATAATGGGTCTAATGAGGGATGAGTACAGTGGGACAATGACCCTCTTTTTTTTGGATGAAAAGCCCTTAGTGATGAGGTGTGCCCCATAGAAGGATTTCCTGACTGTTGTGGCGATGTGGTTATCGAAAGATAACCAAATAAAACTATCATCTATTAAACCATATGTGTTGACAGCCTTCAAAATCTGTCTCAGAGTGTATATACAGAACAGTAAACCAGCTGTACTAGACTTCCTTGTTTTAGAAATTATTGCCAGGGTAATAGAGCAGGTGGGGGTTATCATTAATGTTCACAACTTCCTCAGCATGAATAAATCATAAACAGACTCCTAAAATCTTGAAATTACATAATGGGTGACCATAACTGTGAGAATACATGCATTTTATATCTCTAACTATATATACAGACACACATACTTATACATGTATGTATTAACACACATACACACAATAAACCACATAAATTAGTTAATAGTTTTTCTTCATGCAGCCTATAAATTGCTGCTAATGTAAAACAGCAGTCCCATAAGTAATTTCACAGACAGTGGTGGGCCATAGAGAAAATAGTAAAAAATACAGGTGTGTAACATGAAAGAAGTCTATACTTGGGTGATCTCACTCAAACCATATGAAGACCAAATCAGATGCAAATAAGCAGAACTACATGCAAATAGGTAATGATCAAATTAGTCCAACAACTTTATGAAGCAAGCTAGTGATTCATGCATTCTAGTGTATGGATTTCAGGAATGTCTAAGGAATGGAAACAGTTTTCCTTTGAGCAATCAGTAAGATATGTAGGCACTTTAAAACTGAGCTCCTCACAGAACCAGTACCTGTGTGAGAATTCTAACATCAAGTATGGAAAGTGGACTATACATTATGTGCACAATAGAATTCTGGGTAAAAATAATGCTGAATCTGAAGACCTTTGGAAGAAAATGGACCAAATTAT
This sequence comes from Protopterus annectens, assembly GCF_019279795.1. Taxonomy (NCBI): domain Eukaryota; kingdom Metazoa; phylum Chordata; order Ceratodontiformes; family Protopteridae; genus Protopterus; species Protopterus annectens. The sequence continues at coordinate 1,313,491,159 of NC_056741.1, read as the reverse complement.
ATCAGACATTGCAGATAAAATCTTCATGTAAGTACAGATCAGGGATGCATTCTGAGACCAAGGAGAAATATTAGGGATGACATAAAGCTGTCTAATCATATCACACTCTGACAATGCAGTGAAGTCCAACACTTTAGGATACAGTCATGATGTGTCAGATTAAACATTATGATTCGGAAGAGCATTATTGGCTGAGGACTTCGATGGAAGTCATGTGAATTGGACATGTTTGTAGAAGAAGCTAGCAGCACGTTTCAGTAACTGTTTGAGCCTGTACGACACAGCATATTGCATGATGTTGGTCTTAATGTCAAGGTATTCAGAAATATTTCAGTCAAAAGAATAGCCATAAGAAGCAATAGTTTAAAACAATGAATACTATATATTTCTTGACATATACATAATTACAAGAGGGTTTTTTTCTAGTTCAGTCTTGAACAAGATAACTCCTTGATTAATTCCATACATCATTTTTTTCTGTTTAATGCACAGTTTTCAATAAATTACTGATTATCTGATCAGGGTTTTCTGGCCTTCTTCACTGACAGAGATGCCTTGCAAATTCTTCCTTGATGTCAGTAGTTTTTCTCAATCACAATTACCAAACAGTGGCTTGGCTAGTTTTTTCTTTTTTTTTTCAGTGTTTTTCTCCACTAAAGTGTCACTACCACCTTGCACTCAGAATTAGTCTGGAGCTCAGATTCCCAAATAAATAAATTTACTACATTGTGAATGAAGAATGTGTGTATCCAGCCTTTTAATACTGCCAGCTTTTTTCTGCTCCTACTCATGAAAAAATTTGAATTTTTCATTTCAGTCGTAACTAACAGTGGTAAAGGAGGTTCATAGTAAATGTGGCATACTTTTTTGTATGGCTGTTCAGGATGAACTACTACAAAACAGATAGACGCTGTTAATAAATAATGAAACCATTGCTTCTTTGATTGGAGTTTTCAGTACTGTAATCCGTGAATCCATATCTTTCACAGTCTGCATTTTCCAAGTAGTCTGCAAACACAGTAATGGACTTCTTTCATATCATACTGCACGTATATTCTCAGGAAAGCAAGTTGCACCACATATATATTCATACATGCCTATGAATGGAGTCTTATGTCTTGATAATTATAGAAATATATCTTGATACAGAAGTCTGTGGTAAATAAAGAATTCTGTTTACTCTGTTCTCCTCATCAAAGGAACCGCACTTGCTGAATGTAACCCTCTTATTCTTTTGTTGCACTTTACTGAGAAATACTGAAATATTTTAGCTGCTGTACTAAAATTAATAATCTCATCTGCAGTTCATTTATATGTGGGCCTGACACTGTCACTATGATAGATGTGAGTGGCTCAGTAGGGTACCAAATTCAGTTTAAGCTCACAATAAGTGTTCTATAATGAGCATTGAGTTTCACATTTGATGCGTGCACTTTTCTAGAGGACTTGATGGATCTCTGATATGTGCTGAGAGACTCCTTGGAAGAAACATTACTGTGGTCATTTTCTTCATTAAATTCTTGTTTTTGAACTGGATAGAAAACACATTAGTACCACGGTGCTGTCACGGCTGACTAGTTGCAAATTACAGTACAATGGCTTGTGAGTGTGTGTGTGTGACTGATTCACAGGTAAATCTGCTCAACATAAGCTTACTAAAAAAAGTAACAGGCCAAAAATGAGACTAAGAATTATTTGGGGGTCTATGAACCAGTTCAGTAATGCAACAAATCACTGCACTTACAGCTTTTAAGGTCTACATTGTCCAGGTGACCAGGTAACAGAACTGAGATCCTTATCGCTAATAAATTTTACAAAGACTCCCAAGAGAATACATTTTTAAACCACTGTTGGACCTCTTCCCCTGTATCACCACTATGAAGAGTGAGAGTCATTGCTTATTGATTTTGTACTTTTCTGAATAAGTAAATATTTTATACCTCCCACCCCTTCACTTTCTCTCTCTCTCTTTTTATATATATATATATATATATATATATATATATATATTATATACTGTATATCCATATTTTTATTTATATATATATATATATATATATATATATATATATATATATATAAGCACGTATGTATGTATATTTATTTATATATATATATATATATATATATATATATATTGATCTACTACACATGATTGAAATCCCAAAATGTCTATGGCCGAGACCATATGATCGACTATTGGAATTTCAAACATCGCTTAAAAAAAAAAAAAACGCAAAACAAAAACTTACCTACATGTTGCTAGCAGGGGGGCAAGCCCTGCCGCACCTCGCCTGGGGTCTGCAGACCCCCACAACCCCTGCAATTTAAATAGACCAACTCCGAGATCGCACTACAATGTGGAAGATGGAAATCTTCTCATTCCACACTATATGGAGATGTCCGTTCTGAATGCTTGAAATTCCAAAAGTCAATCATATGGTCTCGGCCATATGAACATTGACTTTTTGGAATTTCAATCATTTGTAGGGGACCCATATATATATATATATATATATATATATATATATATATACACACACACACACACACACACACACACACACACACAGACACACGCATATATATATATATATATATATATATATATATATATATATATATATATATATATATATTCACACCTATCTATATACATATATATGAATATTTGTTACATAGTATATGTGCTTCAAGCCTCCATTACAGCTTTTCTCTTATACCAGAACTATAAAGTATGAGAACTTCCGCTAGTGTTATTTACTTAGCACTATTCAAAATAAATAGTTTTCTCAGTAACATTTTGAAACACAGATAAAGCAAATAGTGCAATCAGCTATAAACATTAATTCATTTGCTCATTCATGCTTTAATATATGCTTTAACCAAGTCAAGATTATAGGAGAACTGAAACTTATCCCAGCATTTAATGTGCAAAAACAAGATAAGCAATTCTGTAAAAGATGCCAGGCTATTATAGGAAATTCAGACATTCACTCACACAAACTGTATGCATACCTGTGGACATTTCAAAGGCTCTCCAATTCATCTATAGGTATGTCATTGTGATGTGTGATGGGGAAGCAAAGAAACTGGAGAAAATCCATATTGGTACATACAGCATCTGCTGACTGTGCAGAAGGCATGTGACTGGGAACTGTACCAGTGAAACAAAGCTGTAAGCATACAGTGTGACAACAATATTAACTGCATGCTGATACAACTAAAATGTAAAACATGAACATTGAAAGATTTGTCATATAACTGAAACACACCAAACGTTTCCTTGACAGAAACCATCAGAATGACAAGATTAAACCATACAGGTATGTGTTCATTGGAGATGCAAAACATCTGCAGTCTGAATTCTTAGATCTAGTAGGGGACCAGTAAGGAAAATGTTGGGACAGGAGTTGTAAAGGAAAATGTCCATATATCAGAAGACTAAGACAAGTTTTCATATCTCTAGAAATCCCCTAATCTGATAAGCAGATGAATAGGTGGGGACATATGGTTGGAGAAAGCTTCTATGACCCCATGTCTCCTAATTTTATAAATGTTTTCAAGTAGCAATCCAAACTTGCAGTGCACTCCACTAGGATAATGATATCCAAATGAGGTTTGCATAGCAAGATTGAATATGGCAAGTTTAGAAGAAGTGACTCTCGGGCAACCTGAATTTTTCTGGACTAGCAGCATTGCACAGATATAACATTCTGACACACTCATGTCCAATATGCCATAGTACTGCAGATTTGATGTCACAGAGGCATGGAGACTGTAGATCAAAGACAACAGACAAATGAAGGGTTGGTACAACAAAATCCTACCACCCCAAGACTGACAAAAAATGAGTAAATAATTTCGGTAGTATATGCTGAGACCTGTACTGGCTAGCAAAAGCATGTTAGTAGACAGAAAAAGTGAGGGACACAAAAATCAAAGCAGCAAATGAAAACACAGGATGGTAGTGTTGCAAAATAATCTGACGTGAATCCTTCTTGGCTACATAGCCCAGCTGTAAATCCATTTTATTTAATTATTCATCTGTTTATAAGATACAGTCTGTCATGCACATGCAAATACATGGGGGTTGCCCATTAGCACTAGTCTGGTAAATTTACTTATTTGACTAATATAACATATAAGTGAATGAGGAAGGAATTAAACTCAAAACCACAGGACAGAGGTTTAAGAACACTTGACAATATCAAGCCTCTCCCCTATATTACTAGATATATGCGATACATTCTTATTAAGGCACATCACAGTGACAAGATGGAAAAGCCAAAAGAACATCAGATCCACAGTGCAGGAGCAGTGACAAGTACCCCACCTCTTCAGCATGGCAGTGCTCCATAACTGACAGCTGCAGTGGTTAGGCATGCATATATGAGCAGGGCTACATGATAAACAAAGCAGAGCAAACTGGCAAGGCTGGAACACTTAGGATATGAACATCCAACCTCTCTGCATGCAAACAACAAGCCAACAGGCATACACAGACACAGCCATAACAATATTACAGCTGAACAAAGATGTTTATTAGCAGTGGTCATATAGGCATGCTGCAAGGCACGATGTGTAAATTATTTATTTAACATTTGTTTACCAGGAAAGTCTAACTTGGAACAAAGCCAATTTCCAGTGGAGGCCTGGAAAAAAAACGCTCCAGATGCATGTCTTTGTAAAAGGTGACATGAGCTGGGATATTGTGATGTAGCTGTATTTAATCTGCATGGCAGAGGTTGTTTTGGTATAAAAGCAAGCTTGATGCTCAGATGTAAGTATGAGACAGGTTGCAGTAGTACATCAAAGGCATGGTGCATGAAATTTTGCAATGAATAGCTGTTGCTTTACAGCCAGAGGTATGGTGCATGGATGAGAGTACAGAACAAGCTGTTGTTATCCAGTCATAGGCAGGGTGCATGCAAAGCAGCACAGAAAAGGCTGTTGTTGTACAGTCGTAGGCAGGGTGTGTGAGAACTGGCACAGAAAAGGCTGTTGTTGTTCTGTGTTAAGCAGGATGCATGCAAAGCAACACAGGAAAGGCTGTTGTTGTACAGTCATAGCTACGGAGCATTTGAAGCAGCATAGAAAAAGCTGCTGTTGTGCAGTGGATGGGAAACTGGAAATAGAGCATGTGTCTAGCACCTATGTCTGCAATGGACACAGGCAGCATGTAAATCTTGCCCTAGCGTACATACAACCCTTACATAAACTCTGAGGCACATAGACTTGCAGGACAAATTTGGTAAGCCTGGCTATACTTACAAACTCAAGCACGTATACTTGTAGAAAAACTTGCAGGATATATTTTAGGTGCTTGGCTGTGCTTATAAAGTCCCCAGTGGTTGTTAGCCTAATATACACATATGAATCTGCATGCATGGTGCATGTGAAACAATGCAAACAGGCTTTTGTAGCTACAGTCATGGTGCATGAAAAGGACTAAGAAACAGGTGTTGGAGTACCACAGGCATAGTGTACTGGTCATTTCCTCTATCCTTTGTACCTCATCTCACTCTGTATTGTTTCTTTTCCCCAGTATCCCTTTCTTTCTATTCCAAATTTGTCATCTAACCTCCATATCCATTTCTGACATTTCAAGTTCTTTTGCAGACCCCAAATTCATCTATTATCCCAAAGTCATATTTCAAACCCCTGCCACACACACACAGAGTATGTTACGAAGTTCTCTCCCTCCCTTTCTTCTCCTTTAACCTGCATTTTCCCCCTTCCTTCTATCTCAGCCGAATCCTGTTTTGAATCTCTCCTTTTTTCCTCTACTTTTTTCTTACGTTTTGTTATCTAGCTAGGCATTTCAGTCTCAGATGTTATCATTGACTAAACTGCGGTGGTGGTGCTGTGGTAGTGTTGTCTCCTCACAGTAAGATGTTGCCCTGTTCGATTCTCAGCTAGAGCGTCTTCTGTGTGGAGACATGCGTGAATGGGCGTACCTTCGTTGAAGGTTGTGTGTCAGGGCCGGCAACTCGGCACGTAAAAATTTAATGCCAATCATTAGCGGACCGGAGTTCTGCTGTGGTGACCCCTAACCAGGAAAAGCTGAAAGACACAACAACAACATGTTATCATTGACTAACTTTAGATTTTATTTCAGTATTTGGTAACCTGATAGCTGGTACAAATAATGAATGGAGGTCAATCACTAAACTAGAGAATGGAGGTAGGCTTGCTGGGATTCAACCACAACCTGCTTCCTGACACCCATGTTGGAATCAACAAAAAATGGTAATCACTGGGACTGGATCCCATTTACTCAAATGAAAAAACAGTTTTCAGTGACAATCACCTGCACAGCAGTAATTGCACATTGCACACATGTAGACAATTGTTTCATGTGACTGTCCATGGATTACAAAAGCAATTGTGATTAAACAGAACCATGCACTACTCTACAAAAGAATATAATGGGATATCTCAAAATGAAATCATGTGGATTTTTAACCCACAAGAATGGATTATAGCATTACTGTTCCAGCTAATCAACAGAACGAATGCAAGCATTTTTGGAAAAGTGTAGTCAGCAGTAACACATCAGGGAAAGAAATACAGAGTATCAAGATTGAGGCAGATTTATTTATTTATTTTTATTTTATTTTATTTTATTTTACATTTGCTTACTGAGAAGGTGCGACTGGACAGAGCTGTCCGGTTTCAGCGGAGGCCCGGGGAGAAAAGCTCCAGAACAATTGCTAACGTACTATACATAAGATATTTACATATGCATAGTGGTTTAGACATACAATTAAAAGTATAGCAGGTAGTAACATTTGATTGTTGCTCATATGGTATGTTTAGTAGAGATAATCTTGAAGATGTATTTTAGATAAAATAAGGCACAGTGCTCAGTACTCTGAAAAAGACCATCTCAGTGATAGGGTGCAATGCACACTATTCTGACAGGGCCAATCTCACTGATAGGGCACAGTGCTCAGTACTCTGACAGGTGCCATCTCACTGAGGGGGCACTGTGCTCAGTACTCTGACAGGTGCCATCTCACTGAGGGGGCACAGTGCTCAGTACTCTGACAGGTGCCATCTCACTGATAGGGCACAGTGCTCAGTACTCTGACAGGTGCCATCTCACTGATAGGGCACACTGCTCAGTACTCTGACAGGTGCCATCTCACTGATAGGGCACAGTGCTCAGTACTCTGACAGGTGCCATCTCACTGAGAGGGTACAGTGCTCAGAACTTTGACAGGTGCCATCTCACTGATAGGGCACAGTGCTCAGAACTTTGACAGGTGCCATCTCACTGATAGGGCACAGTGCTCAGTACTCTGACAGGTGCCATCTCACTGAGAGGGTACAGTGCTCAGAACTTTGACAGGTGCCATCTCACTGAGAGGGTACAGTGCTCAGTACTCTGACAGGTGCCATCTCACTGATAGGGTACAGTGCTCAGTACTCTGACAGGTGCCATCTCACTGATACGGCACAGTGCTCAGTACTCTGACAGGTGCCATCTCACTGAGAGGGTACAGTGCTCAGAACTTTGACAGGTGTCATCTCACTGAGAGGGTACAGTGCTCAGTACTCTGACAGGTGCCATCTCACTGAGGGGACACAGTGCTCAGTATTCTGACAGGTGCCATCTCACTGATAGGGTACAGTGCTCAGTACTGTGACAGGTGCCATCTCACTGATAGGGCACAGTGCTCAGTACTGTGACATGTGCCATCTCACTGATAGGGCACAGTGCTCAGTACTGTGACAGGTGCCATCTCACTGATAGGGTACAGTGCTCAGTACTCGGACAGGTGCCATCTCACTGAGAGGGCACAGTGCTCAGTACTCGGACAGGTGCCATCTCACTGAGGGGGCACAGTGCTCAGTACTCTGACAGCAGCCATCTTACTGATAGGGCACAGTGCTCAGTACTCTGACAGGTGCCATCTCACTGATAGGGTACAGTGCTCAGTACTCTGACAGGTGCCATCTCACTGATAGGGCACAGTGCTCAGTACTCTGACAGGTGCCATCTCACTGATAAGGCACAGTGCTCAGTACTGTGACAGGTGCCATCTCACTGATAGGGCACAGTGCTCAGTACTCTGTTAGGTGCCATCTCACTGAGGGGGCACAGTGCTCAGTACTCTGACAGGTGCCATCTCACTGATAGGGTACAGTGCTCAGTACTCTGACAGGTGCCATCTCACTGAGGGGGCACAGTGCTCAGTACTCTGACAGGTGCCATCTCACTGAGGGGACACAGTGCTCAGTACTCTGACAGGTGCCATCTCACTGATAGGGCACAGTGCTCATTACTCTAACAGGTACCATCTCACTGATAGGGCACAGTGCTCAGTACTCTGACAGGTGCCATCTCACTGATAGGGCACAGTGCTCAGTACTCTGACAGGTGCCATCTCACTGAGAGGGCACAGTGCTCAGTACTCTGACAGGTGCCATCTCACTGATAGGGTACAGTGCTCAGTACTCTGACAGGTGCCATCTCACTGATAGGGCACAGTGTTCAGTACTCTGACAGGTGCCATCTCACTGATAGGGCACAGTGCTCAGTACTCTGACAGGTGCCATCTCACTGAGAGGGTACAGTGCTCAGTACTCTGACAGGTGCCATCTCACTGAGAGGACACAGTGCTCAGTGCTCTGACAGGTGCCATCTCACTGAGGGGGTACAGTGCTCAGTACTCTGACAGGTGCCATCTCACTGAGAGGGCACAGTGCTCAGTACTCTGACAGGTGCCATCTCACTGATAGGGCACAGTGCTCAGTACTCTGACAGGTGCCATCTCACTGATAGGGCACAGTGCTCAGTACTCTGACAGGTGCCATCTCACTGATAGGACACAATGCTCGTACTCTGACAGGTGCCATCTCACTGAGAGGGCACAGTGCTCAGTACTCTGACAGGTGCCATCTCACTGATAGGGTACAGTGCTCAGTACTCTGACAGGTGCCGTCTCACTGAGAGGACACAGTGCTCAGTGCTCTGACAGGTGCCATCTCACTGATAGGGTACAGTGCTCAGTACTCTGACAGGTGCCATCTCACTGAGAGGGCACAGTGCTCAGTACTCTGACAGGTGCCATCTCACTGAGAGGGCACAGTGCTCAGTACTCTGACAGGTGCCATCTCACTGATAGGGTACAGTGCTCAGTACTCTGACAGGTGCCATCTCACTGATAGGGCACAGTGCTCGGTACTCTGACAGGTGCCATCTCACTGATAGGGTACAGTGCTCTGTATTCTGAAAGGTGCCATCTCACTGATAAGGCACAGTGCTCAGTACTCTGACAGGTGTCATTTCACTGAGGGGGCACAGTGCTCAGTAGTCTGACAGGTGCCATCTCACTGATAGGGCACAGTGCTCAGTACTCTGACAGGTGCCATCTCACTGAGGGGGCACAGTGCTCAGTACTCTGACAGGTGCCATCTCACTGAGAGGGCACAGTGCTCAGTACTCTGACAGGTGCCATCTCACTGATAGAGTACAGTACTCAGTACTCTGACAGGTGCCATCTCACTGACGGGACACAGTGCTCAGTAACAGTTGTCTGTATGCCATCATCAGTGTTATTATTTAATTAGCAGGTAGATAATAAATGAATATTTACTGATATGCCCAGCATCACTAAGCATCTCCCCCTGGTTTTAGAAACCACTATTTTTAACATGCAGAAAATAGTCTCTGTCATGCAACAATCTCCAATCATGTCCTTCCATCCCTATCTTCACCAGTGTAAGGCCTAAAGATGCAACATAGGATTCAGTTAGAATAACACCAGAGTATTTCCTTTTCATGCAGATGATGTCTGCAAAAAAAAAAAAAAAAAAAACTTAACACAGATGTTGGAGTACTGTACACAAATAAAGAAAACATTCACTTTCTGCATACTTACATAAAATCACTAAGATGGATTCCTCAGTTTCTGAATTCAAAGATGTTGTTTGTCTTCTTGTTTATCTTTCAGCTTTTTCCAGGTAAGGGGTCGCCACAGCAGAACTCCGGTCCGTTAATGATTGGCAGTAGATTTTTACGAGACGCCGTGGTGCCAGCTCGACGCCCAACCTTCAACAAAGGCATGCCCATTTACGCACGCATGTCTTTCAAATGTTACCCAACCGCGGGAAGGACATGCAGACTCCACACAGAAGGCACTCCCAAGCCATGCCGAGAATCAAACGGGAGAACCTCTTGCTGTGAGGTAACAATGCTACCGCCATACTACCACGGCATTTCAGTTTCTGAATTCAAAGGAGCAATTTGATTAAGGCATTGGGAAGAAGAGTGACTAGAAAGTACACTTGTAAATAAACAAGTGTTTGTGTTAAGCCACGTAAGATAGTTCACTGTGTCTGAAGTTGAACTTTTAAGCATCATATCAGTTTCTGAATTCAAAGATATGATGTTTGAATCCTGATCAAACATTCAACTTCATACACAGTAAACTATCTTACGTGGTTTATTTACAACTTTACTTTCTAGTCACTCTTCTTCCCAATGCCTTGATCAAATTGCTCCAATTAATATTTTAATTATCTATTAACTCTTTCATTTTCATATATTTTCCTTCCTTCAATTTCATAAAAGTAGCTTCTCTTCTTTTGGTCTTTTAGTGAATAATCATGCTGCTGATTGAACTGAATTCCTGTTCCAGTTTCCTACAAAGAACTATTCCCCTTTATCTTACCTTTATTCCACTTCCTGCCTTTTCTATAACAGTTCATCTGTGACTTCTGCATTTGTAATTCATGAATGCTCATTATACGAAGATCACCTCTCCTAAGCTATTTCCACCATCATTGTCCTAGGGCAGGGGTCTGCAACCTGCAGCTCTGGAGCCACATGTGGCTCTTCCGCCCCTCTGCAGTGGCTCCCTATAGCTTTAAAAAAAAATGGCCACACAACACACACACTGAGAGCAATCGAGCGATGGACTTTAAATATTGCTTATAAACGTAGAACTTGCTAGAATAACATGATTTCTGTTGCCATGCATTCCACACACACAGAGCAATCAAGCAATCCCTGGTAGCAGCAGCATCTCCTGAAAGGTTTACATACCTCTCAAAGTCTAACCACAAGAAATCTGGGCAGAGCCACAAATAAAGGGGAACAAAGGAACAAAAATAGGCATGGACTTCAAGTATTGCTCTTATAAACATTCATTATGTGATGTAACTTTGTATTGTGGAGCTTTTCTCCCCGGGCCTCCACTGAAAACGGGGCTCTTGAGCCCAGTGGACCTCCCCGGTCACCAAACTGGAGTAAATAAATAAATAAATAATATGGTTTCTGTTAACATGCATTTTCCAAAAAGACACACACAGACACACACAGTCACCTCTCAACTGTGCAGATTTTTGCAGAATGTTCTGACTTTTGCCTCATATTTTTGGCCTGTTTCTAATAAAATATTGGTTTTCTAGCAAATCATTGAGAACTGAAGTCAGAGAAAATAGACATTTGAGTTTCAGACCTCATATCCTTCAGAAAGTTCATGCTAATGCAAAATATATTATTCTATCAGCATTCTACATTTGTAAGAGCAATATTTAAAAAGTGCCCCTATTTTTGGGCCTTTGTTCCCCACTATTTATGGCTTTCTCCAGATCTCTTGTTTTAAGAGGTTGAGAGATATGACACACACACACACAGCGATTGAGCAATCCCAACAAATGATCAAAAGTAGGGACGGATATTAAATATTGCTCTTATAAACTTAATTCTTTTAATAACTATATATATATATATATATATATATATATATATATATATATATAGAGAGAGAGAGAGATACACACACACAGTTTATACGCTGTGTTATCTTCATTTTTGTAGCTCCTGATGAATTTTATTTGGTGGGAGAGGGGCCAAAATGGCTCTTTTGATAGTGAAGGCTGCAGATCCCTGCCTAGGGTTTAACTTGTGCTGAGGATTTCACTCCCAAGGTTTTCCTCATTGTTTACCATTTTTATTCCTGTTCCACGTCTTACTTTGACTAAATAAAATATATAAGAACAAAGGGTTGCAACCAGCACACAGAGTAAAAACACCAGCGAGGTGAATTGTAGAAGTAATAACCAAAAAGAAAATACGTTGGTGTTCACGGCCAGGTGTCCAGTCATTCAAAAGCACAAAAGCACAAGATGTGTTCACATCAAATAACCACCACGCTGGATGAGCAATGTGGGGATCAATCTTTTAATAACAGTGAGCGCTTTCGCCCGTAGGCTTCTTCAGACTTTTAAAACATTAAATTATAGTTACATCACAATTTAAATAGTGCTATATGCAATACTATTGGTCAATTAGAGCATCCATGTTTTTCTCGAAAGATGCGTTTCATCTTAAAGAAATTATGGCAAAACACTGGAACATTTTACTTCTAGATAATGAGATAAGTAGAATTGTGGGACCCAGCCCTAAGATTGTTTTTAAGAATCAACCTAACCTAAGGAGACTACTATGCAGACCCAAGAACAATCAGGCAGTTGGGAGATTACATGAACAAAATATTAATACTAGACCATGTGGAAAATGTAATCAGTGTGTTTATATTGAAGAAACAACAGAGTTTACCCACCCTGTCACAAATCAATTATTCTGTTTCTGCACCAAAACAAATTGTAATAGTTCAAATGTGGTTTATATGGCTGTATGTGGAGCATGTTCTGCGTTCTATATTGGTAAAACCAATAGATATTTGAAAGAACGCATCAGAGAACATGTTTACCACATTAGAATAGGTTCCTTATTCAATGCATTAGCTAAACATCATGTGGAGTCGGGGGTTATGCATACTTTCAGATTCTTTGTCATTCATAAAATTGAAACCAACATAAGAGGGGGTGACATTATTAATTACACCCTGGAGAATGAAATGAAGTGGATTATTAGATGCAGGGCTGATCGATTTCCAGGTCTGAATGATAAGGTGCAGGTGAAACCGTTTTTGAGAAAAAGAAGACTTCAAGTACCCCATCAGTAGTACATACATAGTGTTAGCATTCATCTATACATAGGTCTAGTAGTTACCTTTATATCCCGTCTTGAACTATATTTGTTACCTGCTTACAGTTATATAACTTCCTTTCTTTATAGGTATACACTCCATGAACCCCCTCCACATGGCTTTAGAAAAATCTTATAACTGTGTTCCATACAAGCAAGTATATATAGAGAGTAGAGTGCAGGTCATAAAAAAGATGTTCATATTATGTATTGCGTATGTTCTAGCGTTTGTGTGGATAGAGTCAAGGTTTTAAATAATATTATATGTTTCCATCAACAAACAATGTTTTAAACAATGTTCTTATCAACAATAATGTTTTTATACATGTTTTTTCTTACTGTCATGAAATGCTACCTTTCTATGAAGCAAGAGAACATTTTGAATCATGTAGTGCTGTATGACGTTTTTAATGTTGATTAATTGACCAATAGTATTGCATATAGCACTATTTAAATTGTGATGTAACTATAATTTAATGTTTTAAAAGTCTGAAGAAGCCTACGGGTGAAAGCGCTCACTGTTATTAAAAGATTGATCCCCACATTGCTCATCCAGCGTGGTGGTTATTTGATGTGAACACATCTTGTGCTTTTGTGCTTTTGAATGACTGGACACCTGGCCGTGAACACCAACGTATTTTCTTTTTGGTTATTAAATAAAATATATAGTCAAGCAGCCATACTCTACAGAATTCTTTGTATTATATATTCTATTATTTGACTGCTCTCTATTTTATCAGACTAAATACAATGTGCATGCAACTCCTGGAAAATAGTTACACACAGTGCTTTATGCTCCTGCTCAGAATAATAAACCTTAGCAACAAAACTAAGCCTAACAAAATGACAAAAACTTTGAGAAGTTTGTACAGAACGGGCATGAAGAAGCCATGTGCAGCCATCTACTGCTAGAAATGGCTGTCATTGCAAAACTCACTCTGACAATTGGCATACATCAGACTATAAGACATGACACATATGTAGTACAGCTAAAGCCACACGATGTAAAGGTATGAGAGACGTGCCCTAGATGCTTAAGCCTAGAGTTTAACTAAGCAGATACAGAACTAAAAAGAGGCATAGAAATAAAACACTACTCAGAAGTTTATTCCTTACAGGAATATTTCTAGCAACTTTATTTCAGACAATCACCATTCACCTTAATGAATTTCAATAAAAAAACTTGCTTTCATGACATAACACCATAGCAATTCCAAAAAAAAATCCACTATTGTAAGCTGAAGCAAAAGGGTAGTCAAGCCTTCTCTCAGTTGTTGCTCATTTATTCTTCACCACAGTCTGGTTATGGGGAATGCATGTATGTAGCACAGTGATTTACCATTGTACTATGAATATGATATCCAAAGGATAACACGTCTTTCTTCTTGTAATGTCAATTTATGTATAGTGCTTTGTAAACAGTGCGTGCCTCCCAAA
>NC_056741.1:1313421713-1313474213 GCF_019279795.1 Protopterus annectens | reverse complement strand
AAGCAACAGAAACCCGAACTTTTCCTAGGGAAAGAATTTGGTTGTCCGTTTCTGTTGCTTCAGTATTTTCAGAGCTGCAGTGGAAAGTTATGGGTCGGGTTCAGGTAAGTGTGTGATTGTGTGGATGTGAGTGTTAGGGCAGGTTAGGTGAGTTAGGGTGAGGGCGCGGGTTAGGTATGTGTGCGATTGTGTGGATGTGAGGGTTAGGAAGGGTCAGGTGAGTTAGGGTTAGGGAGTGGGTGAAGTGAGTGTGTGATAGTGACGGACCTTTGGGTTAGGGTAAGTGGATAGTTAGTGGTGTGTGTATAGTTTAGTGTATGGTTAGGTGTCAGATTTTAGGTGTATGTGTCTGGATTGCTGTTTGTTTGGTGTGCTTGTGTTGTGTGTATGTGTTTTGGAACAGCGATTTTTTTCCCTAGGAAAAAAAAATCACTGTTCTGACAGTTCGAGATTGTAAACTTTTGCTTACATAAGTTCAATCAATCACCGTTCGCTTTTTTAAGCGTTCGGTGATCTAATATAGACCCGATGGGCCAGGGGCAGCAGCAGCAGTAAAGAGGTTTGCTTACCTCTTGTCCATTTACCCCAAAAATCTGGATAAAGCCTGAAAAAAGGGGGGAACAAAGGCTCAAAAACAGGAAAAGATTTTAAATGTTATTCTTATAAAACTACAAAGTAGCTTAAATAACAGGATTTGTGTTAACATGAATTTTCCGAAGAAAATAATGTCTGAAAGTCAAATGAATTAGTGACGTCAATCCACACATTATAGGAGTAAGGGACCAAAAAATAATGGAAATATCTAGATATTTTTTTAAATTATATACTTTGGATGTAAAATGCTTCCTCCAACACCATTTACATATACCACAGCAACTATGAAACATTAGGCATAGGAACTATTTTAAGTAAAAATTATATTAAAAAAATATGTAGTAAATAAGTAAAGCACTACAATTTTACAGACAGCCCATTCTCTAAGAACAATAAAGCCTTCCACTGTATGTGTGGGTCTCAGTATATCCATGGGACGGCATTACTTTCACAATAACATGCACCCTGTTGGGCATTATTGCTTGAGTAACCTTCGTTTGAGGTTTTGAGGTTTTAGTTTCAATGTGTTGTATCACAGTTTTGGAGGACAAGGTATTTCATTATATATCCCATTTTCTTATTTTTGCAAACAGAAAATGTATCAGCATCAGTGGCTTAATGAGAGTTTCTCACTGCACATTAAACATATATGCACATACGCTGAATTTACTCCCTGTAAACGTCTTCCTAAAAAATATTTATAGAAACATTGACAGGCCAGAGGCACACTATTTTAGAATATCATCTGTAACTTTGCAGCAATTCAAATCACAGTCTTAGCATCCTTACACATGGAATGTGGCCAGTTTGGGTGTCCATCCTAAGGAAGACATCAAACTAATACTAGATGCAATGTAGATGTCAGGCATTAGAGCTTAAAGCCAAGCAGATCCTCTACCATATGTTGTCATTTGAACCACATTCTGGACATTTTTCTTCCTGCTTACACCAGACACTTCCTTTTTGTTCTGAGACAATATATCTTACAGGTTAAGCTAACAGGGTACAAATGAACCTTTTATGCACACATGCAGAGCTGGATCATGGTCAAATGCAGCCCTAGGCAGGGTGGTCATCCCACTCCCAGCCATTCCAATGTCTCATTACTTGTTTCTCTTCCCCAATTACAATAAGCACTGTGCATACTATTTTCTTATTTACTTTTGAATTGATTACAGCGATATGGGTTAATTTAAAATTATTAACATATTTATCCTTTGCTGATCAGGTTAGTCCCACTTGGTCAGTAGATTCTTTTCAGGAGAGACTCAGGACAGCATTTATTCTACTAGGGGAAATTTGGCAAGGGTATCCGTGAACATCCTCTACTCTTTTGTGATAGGTGTCATAATATCATTTACATCCACCTGAGCTACCCCCAACTCAAATCGATGGGGCCTCATTTTAACATCTCTTCTGAAGGCAACACACTGAGCAATGAAACTGTTGGCATTCCCAATCCAAGTCTACTGCTGGTTGTTCCTGATGCAGTTTGAAGTTTAATTGAGTTAGTACTCAGCTTTGTTCTGCATGCATGTCTATTGCTCCTTCCAATCAATAAGATGCAACCAGAGAGGAAACTTAAAGCAACATCAGGAAAGAAGCAATATGAACAAATGCAGAGAAGAAATTTATAGCAGTAGCAGGAAAACTTTACTTTTTTTTTTTTAAATTAATGTTGTGGTTGGCCCCCCCCCCCCAGCTAGCACCGGACCCTAGACAGCTGTCAAGGTCACCTAGAGATGGATCTGACTATGCACACATGCATATTCTCTACAATCATCTATTGCATATGGTGCAAATCTGAAAAAATCATTTAACCAGAGCAAAGCTGCAGGGATACCTCAGTAACTACACTTTTCTGTCTTGTATGTTTTTATTTAGTAACTAAGATAAATCAAATGCTATTATTTATCTGTGGAAGCACACAGCCATGCTTAATCTGTTATCGTCAAGTAATTGCTTTTGGTGCAGGAAGGATAAGAAGGCTTCCAGCTGCATCCTGACATCCTGTAAATTCTTCTTCCACTACTGATGTTGTACTGAAGCAAGAGGGGATGTTGCATGTCTGAAGAATGGACCTTCAAATGAAACACAGACCAAGCTGGTGGATGTTTCCATCTATAGCAAAGATCCCACTGCACTTACAAAATGACAAAAAGAGAATTTCTCTGGTGTTCTTATCAAACAGCTCTCAGTAACTGTAAATGCTACCTTGGCTCCTCCCTCCAGCATGAACACGCCATAAACCTTGTAGTATTTAACTCATCAATAACATCAAATTAACAATAAATACATTAAAAAAATGCACTGCAACCAAAAATATTTGTCAGAATATACTTGTCTCTGCATATGGAAATTCAGGGTTATCTTACGCTTTTTTGAGCATTCCACCCTAACAATTTGAAATACAACATAGTGAGTGAACCAGACAATTCTTGCTTGATGCAAAATTATGTGTTTATATTAGCTAGTACAATAACAACATAAAAAACTGCTCCAGCTATGCTGGCATGTAGATATATATATATATATATATATATATATATATATATATATATATATATATATATATATATATATATATATATATATATATACACACACATATAATCTGTGCCCTATAACCTAAAATATGTGAAAACAGCCCTTTGGCATATAGTGATAAAGCCCTGTCTATGACACAAGTGATCCAGATTGATTAGCAGTATGGGCACCTGCAGGAGCCGGCTACGGTTGATGGGACTAAGCTGTCACTACTGTCTCACCCACGGTGGTGGCAGAGATAGGGAGATATGGCTATGGCTCACCACACACAGGTGACACCTAGCAGGAGCATGGGGTGTTCATCTTGTGGAGTTCTGAGCCAGCCGAATCCAAGCTACTACAGTGCATTCACACTATAAAGATGAGGGATAATTGGCAGGTGAAGGCATACATCCCCTTAGGAGATAGTGACTGCAGGCTCAGGCGAGCCACAAAATGAAAAGGGCAGTTTGTCTACTTCCGGCCACCTGACTCTTAGCAAGAAATGAAGGGCTAATTGGGGGTTCCCAGGCAGGACAAATTGGATAAACTGCTCTCGCCTATCCTACGATTACCAGGTGCCATACTAAGGAATGACTGGGACAAGTGGGTAAAGGAAAAGGAGGACCTACTAGGCAAGATCGTAACATAGAAGAAAAATAATGTATACACACATGCACACACACACACACACACACACACACACACACACACACATATATATATATATATGTGTGTGTGTGTGTGTGTGTGTGTGTGTGTGTATATGTATATATATATATACATATATATATATATATATATATATATATAGAGAGAGAGAGAGAGAGAGATGGTTTACTGTCAACATTTAGAATATAGGTTAGGCGACTACAGGAATGTTGAATGCCATCTGGGCGATTCCCATATTTTCGAATGTTAATTGAGTGAGAGTCCACATCAGCGAATGCCACTGTGCATTCACTGATATGTGCTTGATGTTATGACTAGAGAGCGCGGTACAGTGCAGATTGGAAAATGTATCCCTTTCCTCACTGTAGTGTGATCTTGGAGTTTGCAGGGGGTGTGAGGGCGCAGTCCCCCACAGGGCCGTTGCAGGGAAGCTTGCTCCCCTGCAAAAACGTGAATTGCAGTGTAGGAGTTACACTTACATTTGCTTCTATATAGACTTCACGTTCAATATTCAGTGAAAATGTTGAATCTGCTGAATTCATTCAGCAGATTTGCCATTTTCACCTACTTAATATGCAGGAATTTGACATTGAATTAAGATATTAAATACATTTTTGTCAACGTCGAGATTTTGATAGTAAACCTATATATATAGATATATATGTGTGTATATATATATATATATATATATATATATATATATATATATATATATATATATATATATATATATATATATATTTAGTGTCCCATCAGGACACAAGTGCTCATCAGCAGTTGAATTCTGCTCACTAGTAAGCCACCTCAGGAATTTCTTAGTGTTGTTCTTAACTAATTATTTGGTCACTAGTTAAAGAGTTAATTCTTTACCCCCCAAGTGTCTACTATCAATCTGCAGTATAAAACTAGAGAAATAAAATATAACATCTGCCGTGTAAAACTAGAGAAATACAATATAACATTTTACAATTACTTACCTTGCCTGTACAGAAATAAGGTACCTCGTGGTTTGGTTTGCCCCACTGTGCTCAGGTTTGCTCCGTGCCCCACCCTGCCCCCAAATGCCACCTGCCCCCAGTGGTGCTCAATTTAAAGCTCTACAAACCACACCCCCTCCACTATAACCTATCAAAGATAACCTCCTAGATCAACCTCCCCCCCACCTGCTTTCTTAATTTCCTCCTGCTCCAAATACAGTTCCAACATAATGCCCCAGCCAGGCACTATGTTACCCCTCAAAATACTGCCATTATTTTCCCTTTTACCTCTGCTACTTATTCCATATCTCCTCAGCACCTATGAAATTCAACCCTACATAGGTTTCCACTACCCCAAATCCCAAACTATCACTACATCAATATCAAACAATACTGACGGCTTCATAATTCCCCACATACCTGACCCCACCATTCCTAAAAAGTACCACCTGATTAGACCCAGGTGTATCAGCCCCAAAACTAAACATTACCAAAAATTTATAAACAGAATTATGAAACTCATAGTTAGCTTATATTACAGCCTGACAATGGATGGAGACATCCATCCAAACCCTGGCCCATCCTCACCTGCTGATTTCAGCTCCCAAACTAATATTCCTTCTAACATAACACTGGCTAATAAGGCCCCCTAATTCTCTCCTGACCTGCCAACTAAATATCAGAAGCATAAAAAATAAGGTCCATAATCTGCATGCCCTCTTATCAGTTTACTCCCCTGATGCATTATGTCTTATGGAGACCTGGCTAAAACCAGTAACTAAAGACAATGAGGTAATACCACCAGGGTATGACATACTTAGATTAGATCGTACTACTAGGAAGGGTGGTGGGGTAGCTGTACTCCATAAAAATACACTAGATGTTACTACGGTCTCCCTACAACCACCCCAGTTTAATAATGCATAAATTCTTATTACCAAACTACAGATTAACAATAACAAATGCATAAATATTGCCTGCATTTATTCCACCAGGTAATAATACAAACACCCTAGAGGACATCCTCCATTGGTTATCCAGTACCTACCCCCAAGAAACTATGGTGCTTGGAGATTTTAACAGTGATTGGAACACCTGCTCCTTGGAATCTCCTACAACCCATGTCAACCTACACGGTTTTACGTAGCTCATATCCTCCCCCACCAGGATAGGCAAACCCAATAACAAAGACAGTATCCTAGATTGGATACTTATCAACAGCTACCCCTATATGTACAAGTCAGGCACCTTCCCAGATGACCTAAGTGACCACTTACTTACATACATTATCAAGCACAAGGTGGACAACCCCCACTAGACCACCTTTAAAACCATCAGAAATAATAACTTCAACGCCACCAATTTTCAAAATAAATTTAAAGCTTGCAATTGGTCAGTCCTAAAGCACCTTTCATTGGAAAATGCAGTAGCATACTTTAATTCCATATTCATTACTATTCTTGATTTTCACGCTTCTGCTTGCTCCATTAGAACCAAAAGAAAAACTGCCCCGTGGCTCTTAAGAGACCAAATCTAAAATCATAGCTAGAAATAAGGCATGGGGCAAATGGCATGCCACAAAAGACCCACTAGATCAACTCAGATACTGACAGCTAAGGAATCACACAAAAAATATATTATACTAGACAAAAAAACTTCTACTATCATTCATCTTCAACAAAAACATTGCAACATGCCTCAAAAGTTTTGTGCAGGAATAAACAAACTTCTTCACCCAGGACAGTCCTGCACTTCTACCCCGTCAGCTTCCAACCATAAATCCCTAGAAGATGTTGCAAATACCTTCAATAGTTCCTTCACAGAGACTAACTAATCTCTAGCCAGCCAACTGGCACTCAGCTGCTCCAACCCAAATTCTGCCACAGCCAATACCCCACTCTCCTTTATCTAATACCCCACTCTCCTTTAGCCAATACCCCACTCTCCTTTAGCCAATACCCCACTCTCCTTTAGCTAATACCCCACTCTCCTTTAGCTAATACCCCACTCTCCTTTAGCTTTCAGCCTGTTTCTACGTCACTTATCAGATCTCTAATTAAGGAATTAAAACCAACTACTCTAGCAGCTGATCTTCTCCCACCAGAGTGTCTGCAAAATGCAGCATATGCCATATCATACCCCATCTCCATCATAATCAACAGAACCTTATCTGAAGCCGCCATCCACTCCATTTGGAAAATATCTCATGTAACACCACTCCATAAAGGAGGCAACTCCTTCGAACTGTCAAACTTTAGACCCATAACTATTCTGTCACCATTGGATAAAATTATGGAGAAGTGTGTCCATAAACAACTTATGAATTATCTTACCCAGAATAAACTCTTGGCCAACTCTCAGCACGGTTTTAGGTCACACCACAGTACCACTTCCACCCTCCTATCCTTCT
The DNA here is from genome assembly GCF_019279795.1 of Protopterus annectens. NCBI lineage: Eukaryota > Metazoa > Chordata > Ceratodontiformes > Protopteridae > Protopterus > Protopterus annectens. The sequence goes on along the minus strand of NC_056741.1, from coordinate 1,313,467,034 downwards.
CTAACACCGTAAACCATAACCAAAATAATAGCAAGCTTTCCTCAGCCCTCTTTTTAGATCTCTCCAAGGCCTTCAGTATGGTCAACCACCAAATGCTCATGCACACTCTTAAGGCATTCTCACTAAAGAGCCATGTGCTTCAGCAGTTCCAATCTTACCTGTGTGGTAGACAACAAGCCGTCCTATGGCAGGACACACTATCAACTCATCTACCTGTCACCATAGGTGTCCTCCAGGGCTCCATACTAGGACCGCTTCTTTTCTCTCTCTTTATTAATGACCTTCCCACTGTTATCCCTAATGCCACCTGTATCTAACATGCGGATGACTCCACCTTGATTTGTTCAGCCACCTCCTTGACAGATCTAATGGCATTAACCAAGAATACTTTCAATATAGTTGAAAACTGGCTCTCTAACTGTCAGCTGATATTAAACCCTAACAAAACAAAGTTGTTACTTTTCTCCCCCACTTGTAAGTCTTCCTCAGTACTCTTAACCATAAAATACAATAATGGTACCATTATCCTTCCAGATGCGCAAACCAAACTCTTACGCATCACAGTAGACAACACCCTCAAATTTGACATCCATGTCAATCAAACTATCAAAACCATTAACATAAAACTTGGCTCCCTCTATAAGATCAAACATTTCCTTACTCCATTTGCTTGGACTCCTATTGCTCATTCCCATCTACTGTTCTCCCTTCTCTATGCCTTCCCTCTACTCATTAATTTGAACAAATCCACTCTTAGCAAACTCTCCAGCTGTTATAACCATATTGCTAGATTTGCAACAGGCATGGCCTATAGGATCCACCACTGTCACAACCTAAAACTTCTGGGGTGGCTAGACTGGCCTAGCCTACTTCAGTACAACCAGCTTATAACTGCCCATAAAGTTCTCAACCACCCTGATAATATGCCTGCACTTAAAAATATCATCAACCCTTATAGCAACCTGAGGTCACTTCACTCTTCTAATAAACTACTGGTTTAAACATCCAAAATCAACAACTCTGCTGGGGACTCTCTGTTTGCTAACTCTGTTGGCAAAACTTGGAACTCTCTTCCTGCTGATCTTGTTCTTGAACCCTTTCTTACTCAGTTAAAAAAAAGTCTCAAGCTATACTTTAAAGCTCACTGGCTATGTCCTTGTTCAAAACCCGACTAGATCCTCCTCTATAGTCTGTAATCATGTTACATTGCCTAGTCAATTTGTCAACACTGTTTTAAAAATGTATGATTATATTACCTGCTTGCTCAACTGGAGCCTGTAAACTGTGTGTAACTTGTAATCATTTTGTGATTTTTACTGTATGTTCCACCTTGGAGCTTTCCTCCCCGGGCCTCCACTGAAAATTGACATGTATCCAGTCGGACTATCCCTGTAACTAAATCACTTTTTAGATTCTTTTGTTCCCAAGGCTTAAATGAGGCCCTTCATCAGGGGTTCATTCACTTTTGACTCAGCCCCCCACATAGTTTCAATAATTATTATTTACAAGTATTCTTATCAAGTCAAGAAATGCAGGACTTCCTCACAGCAAACTGTTTATTTCTTTATAACTTCACATCAGACAATGACTTTCCAACCAAGCTAGAACTGATACAATCTTTGTTGTTTGAAAACTTCATGCTTTATTCATTTTTAGTGAAGTCACAAAGTATTTTGTCATAAAAGCATAAATCAGAAGCCACTTTATATCCCATACTATAATGTCACCTGTAGGAAACAAAACACCCAGACCTCTGTGACAGTGGGGTTACTGACTTCACCAAACCAATAAAAGACAGACTTAATGGATGTTTCCTCTGTATAATTCAAACTGTGTCTGCAAATCCTTTGGTAATGCTAATAGTTATTTACATAGCTATGAGAGAGAGAGAGAAAAAAATTTTTTTTGTCTCATCCTGGACCTGGGTTTGATACCAAAAGCTCCCATGCCCACCTACTACTACACAGAAAGACGTAGCAGAGGATAGCAAGAAATACATTTTCTTGCATGTTATTAAAAAGAACAGAGCTGACGGAGTTGAACAGAAAACATAAGTATGTAGCTTTTCTCTCAATTTAATATCTCCAAATCTTTTGGATTTCTAATATCATGTCAGGAATGGACCCCATTCCTAAGTCAGGGTATAATTTAAGTTCAAGAAATTATTATTGTTTAACTCTTTGGTGTTAGCCATCAGTGTGAGGAATTCATTGTTACAGTAGATCCTCTGAAACAGATGCATGTAGCAGTGCATTGCTGGGCTTTTTTACTCTGGCTGACATTAGTCACATGACATGTTTTTCTACACCTAACCTGGCATGAGGTGGGTCTGTCTCATGTTAGTGCACCACTCTTATTGGAATAGATGAAACAATACACAACTCTGATGCCATTCTCTCCTGCAGGTTAAACATTTATGCCAGAAGTAAACATCACAGTGGTAATAAGCAAATCCAGCACTGCAAATAATTACATTAACTGCATACCTGTCATTTACTGTACATAGGCTGCAAAATATGAATACATGTCTAAAGGCAGTGGGTCGGTGTGTACACCACCAAAGAGTCTGGCTTGGTCTCTTTGTACATCTACTGGTATTACAACTTATTCATACAATTGTGCCATCTTACATTAAGATAGTGCCTGTCTCTGTGTAACAAAAAGGGCTTTGACCACAGTATACCATCCTTAAAAAGAAATAGAATATTGTGCAGTCAACAAAGAGCCCCTTATAGTGCTAGCTTACCAAACCCAGTCCTTTCTCTAACGTTGGTCTCTTTTGTAGTGTTTCACAAAGTTGTACATAGCCATCCACATTGAAATTTCACAGATCCATCTATACAAAGATGTATACATCAGGTTTGCAGAAAATAAGCAAATGTGAAGGCTGCTTTGCTGGAACAAACTGTAATGGTTCTATTAGCAGAATATTTCCATTTATTATCTTAAAAAGCAATACAATAAGCCAGCTACTTTGATAAAGAACATTTAGTAACAACAAAGCCTTTCTTCCCTTGGATGAAACAAACAGTTGATCTGATGTTTTAATGTCCTTTGTTCTAACAACTCAGTATTTGGATTGTTTGTGTACATCCATATTAGCAACAGTCTTTCTTCTGTATTCCATTATTGTGGAAGAAAAACTGGCAGATGTACAGAGTGATTTAGGGTAGAAAATGAAACAGCTTTTGGCACAAAAGAAAGAGTTGTCCTTAGAGCTGCTCTGAGCAGGTAAAAACAATGCAGGGCATGCTAAAGGTCAGAACTTAAATCTTACAGATCCTACTGGTTGATGCTGTACCTTTCAAAAATGTCATTTTCCATATAAGATATCACAGATGCACAGTAATAGCAATTTTATAGGATAGGAATCTAACAGCAAAGAGGTTAGAAAAAAATTTTGTCTTGTAGGACTGCAAGCTGAAATAGCACAAAGATGAATCCTTGTGGAAGACTATGGCCATCATGACATAAAAACAAATATATATCATCAGTGACAGTTTAATGTTAGTAGTTCAGCAGGTAGCACACTCACCTTTGTTGCTGAAAGATCAGAAAGATGTGGGTTCTATTCCCAACTCAGGTTACTGGATTAATCATCCATTACTGTCACTGCAGTGCAGAATTAGGGGCTGCTACATTCCTATGTATTCTGTCCTTCATATGAGGCATTAAACCAAGGTCTCATCTACCTGTGTTTGTGATAGCTCAGGTGGATGTAAAAGATCCCATGGTACTTACCGAAAAAAGAGTTAAGACATTTTCACAGTGTCTTGGTCAAATTTCCCCTAATCAGTACAAATACCACCTTTGATTTTCACCAAAAAGAGGTCAAAAACCTAGTGGCACTAACCCAGTCAACAAAGGATAAATAAATACATATATGACCTGAATGCTGTGGAACTGTGCCAAGTGTGTGGCACAGAGCAATAGAGTCCTGTCTATAGCACCAGGGACCTGCATCTAACTACATTTACAAGTTATAGGGAAGCCAAGTAGGGTGTTAGAGTGAGAGGCCAAGGTCAGCTTGCTCACTTCAGGAGAACAGAGGCAGTTCAGCCCTCTGTATTACTACTATGGAGTGAAGGCTGGGTTCTACAGCAGCAACAAATGGGTCAATGACAGGTGTTCTAGTGCATCAAACAGCATGTTGCACTTATATTTGTACACATTAAAGCACACATATACATTCCTGGGGAAGTGCTGCAGGTTACACTTAGCCACAATCGTTACTTCTACCCTTCATTCTGCAGTGTTTTTATGATTCTAGAAAAGGGAAACAACCAACAAATAGGAGATGAAAGGATTTGTGGTACAGCTAGAACTGGCAAGCCCAAAAAATATACATTTAAAAAATAAATGAATTAATTAAAAAATAAAAATAAATAAGACCCAGCAAGCAGTTACATAGCTCCAATACTTTTTCCTGTGTTCAAAGATAAAGCACTTTTATGAATAGTTAAGCAGAATTTCTGGAAAAAATATCTTGGGTCTACTTTCACAAATGGCAAGGACTGACACTGTTTTAAGGGCAGGGACATTTTTAACAAAGGTGAGATAGCAGTTGAGTGGTTACTTTGCTGCATTTGCCACTGGTGCTAATGATATTTTAAGGACAATTGCCATTGTAAACATACCTGACATCCCAACTATATGTTCCAAAGAAAATCAGCAGAGATTTTCCTTGACTCAGAAAACAAAGCACGGATTCCTCCTCCAGACATGAGGGACATCTTTAATAGATCACATGAGTGGTTCAGATTGCTAAGCCCATCTATCCCCTCAATGAGGAACCTTTAAATCCTTTTAAGTGAACCAGGGGAGCCTTATGCTCTGTTACAGCCTGAATAAGTAAGACAAAAATTATTTTCCCGAAACAGCCTATAATGCTTATGAATACCTTAGAGGTTAAACTGAAATGTTGCTGTATGGTACACAAAGATAAAGCCTTACTGTGACCCACATGACTTGAATACAAATAAAGGCCCATGCACCCAAGAAGCGAACTAGGGAGTATTGGAATGAGCAGCCAGTTTTGTCTGACCTAACCTAGGGGGGAGGGCTTAAAGACTGACCCAAAGTAAGAAGGGCACCTAGTGGAGACTGAGTGTAATAGTAAGCAGCACAAAGGCTGGGAGTGACCATACATTAAAGGAGTACAACAGGTTTATCTAATGTATTCCTCAGCTTCACGGCCCGTTTCCTCCCTATTTACATTGTCCCCTGTAAAGCAACAACAATAAAGCATTTATAGTTTTTATAATTCCCCTTACTTCTGTAACAGAAGCCTACCTTCTCATACTGTGATGGTTTCACTTACAAAATGATTCTCTCACGTTTGAATAAAGCTTGCTGGAGTTGCCCAATTACTGACATCATCGAGGCCAGGCAGTGCAGGTACTTTTTTTTATCAGTTCCCTCCCCCAAAGTGACATCACCACAGCTGTCATCTGATTCTAACTAAAATAATAAGACCCACCCATTCTGTGATGTCATGGCTCCCTTGTCCTTCCCCCACCCTGAGTGCTGTTCATTTTATTTAGTAGTAGTGTAGTAACAGTAGCAGCATATGCTCTTAAGTTGGGAAATATCTCACTGCATGGAAATATACATAGTGCTTGGTTCAGCATTTTGGGACTTCCTGCATGTCCAAAGCTTCTGCTGGGAGGGGTGAACTGGTAGAAAAAATAGATTCCCACCTTCGCTACATAGAAACTCAATCACTTATGGCATCAAGGTTGATAATTAGGTCCCTGGACTGGGGCAGCATAAGAGTCGCATTTAAAAATGGGTGCCACTAGTCCAGCTGGGTAAAGACAGATACCCTGGCAGACACAAGTGCAGGATGTAAGAAACTGGTAGAATGTACTAGAGCAAAACTCTCTGAATGGTTTCCTGATTATGATCCTCCTGTTGTCTCTCAAAGGAGCAAACAGCCATGGATCAAGGTCTTGAGTGATCATAGACACGGGGAGAAAAGATTCAGAAAAAATAAATTAGGTCACACCGAAGACATCCTTTAGAGCATGTCAACATGTTGGTCAAAGATGAGTTCTTTATCTATGTTGTACCTAAGTCATTAATAACAGACTATTTTTTTAAGTTGTTTTCCTGCAATGTCAGAGGCAGTAGAGCCCAGCATTTACAGCATTTATGTGACTCATCAAGTCACAGTCTATCAATACACATTTGATTGAAAACCCATAACATCTATTCAAGTTGTGTGTCCTTGATGGATGTTATATTCGGTAAGGAATACTCCGTGTACACATGAGAGCTGTGGAAGCTTGCTCCCAAATTGATTTCATCCAGGGTTGCAATTCCTTTTCTTTTTAGCTAGTGCTCAATGAAATATTCCACTGATAGCTTGAAAACTGAAATGTTTTACCCTGTCTGGAGCAGAGACTCTGCTTTCCAAATGGTGCTACACCACCTTAGGTAACACTGAAGCCTTAGCCATTATTTTTGTACTAGGAATAGGTTACGTCAAACCCTTTCTGAGGTTGATGCCATCAAAATGGGTGCCACCTTGTAGGGGGTGGTGAACATTTAAAAAGAAGTTTGATGCTTTACTATCTGTCAGTAAAAGATCCTGATTCCTTAACAGGCAGCTTGTAGACTATCTGTCAAACTCTCCATTTTTTAAAACAAACAAACAAACAAACAAAAAAGAACATAAAAACAAATAGCTTACAAGCTGTCTATAAGCAAATGCAGTTCTGATTGCTTAGCTAACATTTGTAAGTGGCCAACTGTGTTCAAAATGTTCTGATGGGGTTGTGCCAAATGGATGTGCTGTCCTGGGTGCTGAATTTGCTTGCTATGGCAATGTGTTGAGGATTACTGTTTCTAAGGTTGACAGGACAATGCAGGCCAGACTGTAATCTAGAAAAATGTGATCCAGAACTTGCTGTTGTCCACCAATGCATTTAAGAAGAATGTGTCAATTGAAGAAAAAAAATATTTAAATTCTGCTTAAATATCTCAAGTTGCACTTATAGTGACCTCTGTGGGGAAACTTGTTTGTGAACTCTTCTACATTTTAGCTGAAAATGCTGTTTCCATTTTTTGTTTGTTCTGGGACCTTAGTCTTGTAGCTTCATTTGCAATTATGAGAAAGTTGTGAACTACTGTAAGCTCCTATAATGCACTTAACATCTCCCTATGTAGAATTACTTGTAAAGGCTAGCTGTTTGCATTTTGAACCACATCAGGGGACTTAGTCTTGTAATTTCATATGCAGTTGTGGTAAAAATGTGAACTACTGTCAGATTTCAGCCTCATTTAATCATTTATTACTGCATGTTTTCCATAAACAGTGCTACTGGTACATTTCTGCATAGTTTGGTGCCATTGACTGTGGTAGAATTACAATAGTGGAAGCATTGTGAATTCTGCTCCAGGACTGGTGCTTCAGTGCTCTTACAGCTATTTATATTTCAGTTTTGCTGCTGAAGTCTTATATTCTATTTATCATTTACTTGCTTAAAGTTGCATTCCAGTGCCTTTCAGTTCCTTTTTCTTTGTGTCTGACCCAGCCCTCAGTGAAACAATATGCTAAAGTTTCTGAAATTCCACTCTACCTCAGGTCACTGACTTGTAGCTCAGAGTTATAAGACTGGAGGGTTTATTGGATTGTACATCTAGCTGGTCTATTTCTTGCAACTTGGATTTATTCCCAATCATCTCATTCTGCTCTTCTCATGGTTTTAACAGGTTGTGTCTCTATCTTCCTCCTTATGGTAATCTAACCTCCAAAGTCCCTCCCTCCCATCTTTCATTGCTATTTAAGCACTTTTCCTGCCAACTGTTTTCCATAGATCCTTAATACTCAGTGCCCACTCAACAAACCAGTATTGTTCTTGATTAACTCTCCTTTACTACAAGTTGGTTCCTGCTCATTTTCCAAGAGCTCCCATTTGCTTGGCATCATCACTGCAGTCTGAGAGGGTCCTGAATTAATCTTGCTTCACCCTTGTCAGATAATATATTTATTTTATTCTTTTGCACTTCAGTTAACTGTTTTAGAGTGTTAGTTCTTTATTTTACTTTATTTGTTGATTTTGCACTTTAAATCATTTAAAGGTCCCTAATACTTACAATAGCATATGTCCAGGTAGTTTTTACATTAATAGGACTGAAATAGTCTATTTAGTGGCAGTAGGTGGTGGCCTGGTCAATTTGAGTTGAGAAACATTAGAAAGCTGTGAGTGTAATAATTTTATTCGCCAAAGAACTTAAAGCCCAGTGTCGTGTTTTAAGCACCTGCATAAATTTGGTGCATTTGTGTACTGTTGCCCAGCATGCAGTGGTGATTAGTTGTGCCCTGTATAGACACAGATGCCAGGAAACCAAATTTTCCTCGTAAAACTACCTCTAAAACTGTAGCAGTAACTCTGGGTGTACAGCAACTAGTTTGCTCGTTGAGTAGCATTGCCCCTTAAATTCAGTATTATATAGTCTAGTCTAGTTTCTAATCCCAAAAGAACTCATAGAACTTATCCTCCCCCCCAACTCTAAACTGGTTTACTAACTACCTGACAGATAGGCAACGATCTACTAAATGGTACAACTCTTTCTCCCCATTCCTCAACACATCCACCGGCATTCCTCAAGGCTCCATTCTTGGACCTCTTCTCTTTAGTATTTTCATCAATGACTTTCACTCTACTCTTATTAATCATTCAGTGATACAATACACTGACGACTCAACCATTATCTGCTCTGCCTATTCTATTACTGAACTTCTTCAAATAACCCAAAATGCCTTTTGTTCGACTGAAACTTGGATGACTAATCATCTTTCCCTAAACTGCAACAAAACCAAAAGTACTCGCTTAAATAAGGCAGATTTTTATCATATATTCTGAAATCATGAACACTACAGAGGTAGCCTCTCACCCAAAGCTACTAGGAGTTATCTTGGATGAAAATCTATCTTTTGACCCTTTACAGGCATAAACACTTTCTTAACTGTGCAACTAAGCAAACACTTGCTTTAACTTTTCTCCTACCCTCTCCTATATGGTGCTCCACTCTTCACTAATATCCAGTCTTCCTTGAAAACTAAGCTTGTGTCCTGTTACAATAAAGTTGCCAAGTTCGCTACCCATTCAAAACACTCCTCCCATCACTGTTCTTCATTACATTCTCTTAATTGGATTGACCTCCCACAAATTAACTAACATAACTATAATTAATCATGGCACATACAATTATTCATAATCCCACAGATTGTCCAGCCCGGTCTTCTATACTAACTCACTATCATCCAAGCAGACCATTCAGATCAGAAAACCAACTTCCCCTCCAAGTTGAAAAACCTAAACTCCCAGCTGGTCACATGCTTTATTCCTTCTCTACTGCTAAACAATGGAATGCTCTCCCAGTACCTATTAGAACTACAAGTAATGTCTCCTCCTTCAAAAAATCTCTCAGACTACATCTCACCACTTTCTGACTTTGCACATGCATCAACTCTTAACCTTCTACAACCTGACTCCTAAAGTCATGTTCATCCTTTTTAACTTCTTCCTTCCTTCTAATCCTTCCTTATTAATTAATGACTACATATACTAAAAGTCTCACCTAAGTCTACCAAATGTCACTCTATCTCAAATTTCATGCCTCACAGGACTGATTATCCTATACTTTCAAAATAGCATGAATTGTATTTGAATTGTACTATTCGATCTACTACATGTGCTTTGTTCTTATTTCTCTGCATTGTATAATCTCTTATTCATTGTATTATATTGTATGTTTGTACTATATCTTTGTTTTACTAACTGTTTCTGTTATTATATACTGTCAAACTATTTTGACCTGTGAAAATTTTCTCCCTGGGCCTCCACTGAAAATGGGTTCTAACCGGCCCAGTGGACTTTTCCAGTAAACAAATGTTAATAAATAAATAAATAAGTCAGAGTCAGCCATCTATTAGCCCCTTGAGCAACACACCCCTGTAGCTGACCCAATAAAGGAGCTGACTTGATGGATATGCACTTTTCCAATTTCTTGGCAGCCAGTTTGGTGGATATGGGTATAATGATAAAATGTAACAATCGTCTACTGTTCTCTGACAACTGTCTAATAATCAAAGAAATAAATACAGTAAGTCAGAGCTGTATATATACAATGAATCTAGAAGCAAAACACTCACATAACAGCATTCATAATCTGGTTGTCAAAAATACACATGTAACACCCACAACAAACTCTACAACAGAAGGAAGAAACTGTTGCAAAAGAGAGTAAAATCCCACGAGTGGAGGAGCTCCTTGATCAGTCTCAGTAAGAAGCTGTGATCCCTTATAAGATCCTCCAAAGCTAGCTATGAAAACAAAATTGCCACCGATTCTAGGAACAACCACAAAGCATTCTATAGCTATGTCAAGAATCTCAATGGCAACACCCAGATCTGCTCTGAGTTACAGCACAATGGCATGAAAATTACTGAACCAACTGATATTGCCAATATCCTGGCAGATAGGTTCAGTGCTAACTTTACTCCCCCTCTCACACCCTAAATGGCCCATATCTATACAGGAAGAATGCAGAGTTCCTGTAATCACAACTATGCAGGTAAAAGCTGCACACTCTAAAGGCAAAAACACAGCATCCATGGGACTGGACAACATCCCAGGCAGCAGTTTACACGCACTTCAGAATGAACTGGCTCCCCACCTAAGCACCATGTTCAATCATAGCTTCACGTCAGGCTTTGTGCCCACTGAATGGCACACAGCAACAATTATCCTACTCCACAAATGGGGAGCCACCACTGATCCCAGGAATTATTGCCCTATTAGCCTGATGAGCCTGGTCTGTAAGGCCATGGAACATATCATAATGGAACTCATAAACAAAGACATTGGTAACCTCCAAACTCTGGACCCCACCCAGTTCGTGTTTGTGAAAAGCAGATCATGCCTCCTGAACATGATCAACTTCTTTGAGGCAGTCACCAAAGCCGTAGACGAGGGTAAGGTGGTACACACAGCCTATCTTGCCTTCGCCAAGGCTTCTGACACCATCCCCCATTCTGGAATTATAGCTAAACTCACTAAACTAGGTGTAAATCCCTATGTCACAAGATGGGTTGCCAACTGTCTCACTGACAGAATCCACACTGTAAAAGTTGCAGACTCCAAATTTGACTTCAAAACAGTGCCAAGTGGAGTACCACAGGGTTCAGTCCTGGGACATCTCCTGTTTGGTATCTACTTCTCTGAAGTACAAGCTAACTCAGAAGGCCTTTGGCTAACAAATGTTCGCAGATGACTGCAAATTAGGAGCCATAGTCGAGTCCCCAAATGATGTGGACATCCTACAGAAGGGCCTCACTGAGACAGATGCCTGGTGTCAGAGCCATGGCATCAAGTTCAATGTCAAAAAAGTGCATTGTCATCCTCTTTGATTAAAAACTCTTTACCCATGACCTACCACATAGGCAGCAATCTACTTAACACCGAATGTGTGATAAGAGACCTTGGGACCCAGGTGGACAGTAGTCTCTCCTTTGATAAGCACATCACCACAGTAGTCAGGAAATCCTTCTACGTGGCACACCTCATCATACCTCTCAACCGTACTGAATTTCTCATTTATTACTGGTTTTGAGGTCCAAATTAATGGGGTGCCATAATTCCTGAGTAGCACCCCTTAACTTCTGATTTCCCCAGCTTTTTTTTAGACTGACATCATCATGTGGAGGCATGTACAGTGACGTCAGCTACATAAGCAGCCTACCAGCCTGTCGGATACTCGGATTTCAGCTGAGGAGGCAGGCTGCTACTATCAAAGTCAACAAAACAATCACAACAACATACATTATACACACCTCTATTACCCTGTAGGTCACATAAAACAAGAGAAAATGCATTTTGCATTGCATAATATTACAGTTACACATTTTTACACACTCTTTCTCATCATCACACTCAGTCCACTCACACTAAAGAACTCCTGTGACCTGTCCCATGACTCCCATCCCTTTCCAATTCCAAAATAAATGGAATGCTTGCAGTTGCAGATCAGAAATAAAATCCTTTCCTTTTCACCCCAGGCAGCTCATGTTAGAGAACATGATTCCTAATCATTCATTACAGCAACAGCATTAGGAGTTAGGACTCGTCGTCTCGAGTCGACTCTTTAAAAGGCAGTTAACACACTGGAAAGAAATGTTACTCTCTCTCTGTCTCTCAATTTATGGCAAAACTGGGACTTGGGAGTCGGTTGGGAACAAAAGAAGAACACCATGAGTCTCTGACTGTCGTGCCGCCCGTGAAGACTGGTTATTACATTATACATTACTCAGGGGCCCGGCCATAGTTGTAGTTGTATTATGCCCTTGTAATGTATACTTAAGTTATTTCTAAACTGAGTCTGACTATATATGCCCTCCTGCCCTGCTGCCATTGTGTCTGCAAATATTGATTGATGCGTACTCATAGCAGAGCATAGTTGTTTATTTTTATTTTAGAATCTCAGATCCCCACTGAAGTTTTTTTTCTGCCTGTAGTGTCAGCCTTTTTCATTTCTAGCGCTGCTCACTGCTCTGCTCTCTCCTTTTGGCCAGATTAAGGCTTTGAATGAAACCGTCATTTCCAAACCCATTGCACGTTGTTTGTTTCATTCTTTCTGAGCTTCTGCTCTGAGGAAAGAACAAGTGACAAAATATTAAGCTATGCCAATGATGATTATTATAAAGACTAAAGAGATCTTCTTGAGCTGGCCTTTGTTTGTTTAGATGTGACATCAGGTTGTAGTGTGCATGCGACTCCTGCCTGTAACCTAGAGGATAAAGAGTGAGGGGCGGGCTGGCTTGGGACAGATGACGAGACAGAACACAGAAGAAGAACTAACACAGAAGTTAGAGAAGCCTGTGCTGCCTGAGAGCATTTGATTGACATCGAGCAAGCACCAGTGACAGTCCAGCAGCAGCACCAGCATTGAAAATTTGAAGATTTATTTAATTTGAAGCAGGTATGTGAGCCAGCGCAACTGATAACTAAACAGAGAGAAGAGAAGTAGTCAGAAGAAGACAGTGTTGTTGTTTTTTAATTTGAAATGTGTTTTTTTTTTTTTTTTCGTTCATTGCTTGGCTAAGGGCTTGCAAGTTGCAATTGTGATTGTTGTGCCACTGTCAATGCCATACAGCATACTTGGCACTTGCTAACCTATAGCTACTTGGTTCAGGTTGACTTGGGGAAGTTGTTGGCAAACTTGGTACTAGTGCCAGCAGGCACAGTGGCACTTCGCTTGCTTGCATGCAAATGTGAAGGGCACTGAGTCTCTCTCTGCCTCTGGGCAAACCAAACAAACGGTCTAACGGTCCTGGACTCGGAGGTGTGCAGTGGTGAGGTAAATTAATTATCCTGACGTCACCTGGTCCAAGAAAGTCAGTCATTAATCATTCATCATCATCATCATCATCATCTTTCTTCATCATGAAAACATTTATTTCTTCTGCTGCAGCTGCTGCTTCTTCCCCCGGCTCCTCCCGCACGCCCTCCAACACCAGCAGGTAAATAAAAAAAAGATAAGAAAGAAATTGAAAACGTTGTCTTGTATGTTTTTTTACTTAAGTTTTTTTGAGTCATAATAACTAAGTCAAGTACTGTAGATATATTTATACCTCAGGAGGAGGAACATTGAAGGTTGAATGTAGTTGTACAGTTACAGTATTTATCTGATTTTCATTTTACCCATAATTCTGAAATAGCAAACATGATTATCAAGTTGTTGAATGGATAAAGTGTTTGTTTAACATGCTCCCTGTTTTCAGCAAGGTTATTTCCAGAAGAGATAGTTAAGTTTTACAGTCTATGTTGTATTGTACCGAAAAGGTATAGCTGAGGGCCAGGATTAAACTCTGTGTAAGTACACTGAAGGAGAGTAGAAATAGAATGTTTGTTTTGTTAGAGCTGTGATAAGACTCATAGTAAATCTGGGGACTTTTATGAGCCTGAGGGATACTCTGTGTTTGATTTGTTGGAAGAATTATTTAGGGGTTATAGTACAGCAGTATAGCTGTTGGTTTGTGTTGGAGTGCAAAGTAGAGGTGACACAGCTGGAGTCGGACAGGGCTTGAACTAGTGAAAGGGAATATATCTGCAGACTATTTTAATTTTATACAAGTTCAAAGATTTGTGTTAATTAATAATATATATAAATAATTTGTTATTCTGGTTTATATTTTATGTTATTTAAAGAAGGCTGAAGGCAAGTGCAGTCTTACCCGGTGTTATTTTTCTAAAATAATATTTTATTTTAGTTTTGCACAAGTTCAAATATTACTATAAATAAAACACTATTGTTGTTCTTATTTTGTGCTTCATGATCATATTTTGGTTGTCTATTCTTCAGTTAGCTTTTACAAGTTGGTATCCCACAATTCCAATGGAGTTGGCGGGGCTGCATAATTATGTATGCAAATGTTATGTTAATCACCGTACAGATTTGTACCTATTTTTTCATGGGCTTTGTCCAGATTTTTTATGTTTCCAGGTTGAGAGGTATGCACCTCATCACAAAAGGGTTCTCATCTAGGAAAAAATAGGTAATTTTTCCCCTCTACTTGACACTTATTAGACTCATTATAAAGTACAATGCCCCTTTTGGAATGTACCTCACAAGACATCTGTAGCACCTGGAAAGGCCACAGAAGTACCCCGCAAAGAGGATTACTGGCCTCAAACAGATGCTCTACACTGACCATCTCAAAAAACTCCAGCTTTACTCCATAGCATTTCGCCTACTCCGAGGTGATCCCTGCCTAACATATAAAGCTATCTCAAACCCAGAGTTGTTGGACATGCTACACCTAAAGAAATCCCAATCCCTCCGAGCTACATGCTCTAGGGACCTAAACATGTCACCACAAAAAACAGAACATGCTGGAGGGATAGATTCCTGTCCCAGAGACTTCCCATACTATGGAACAAGCTACCCATCTATGTCAAGCAAAGTTCCTCATTAGCACTCTTCAAGAAAAATCTTGATAAGTGGATGAAAAATAGGAAATACACTCCGGGGATCACTTCTGTGGCTCTGCTCGACAGGGGCACAGTAAAATAACTTTCTTGTGTGGCATAAGCCAGGGAATCTTTTTGGCTAGGCTTACTTAGTCCATTGGGCCAATAGCCTAGTACCTACCTATGAACACACCTCCCACATAGATCAACTTATGCTGAGGCAGTTAAATCCAATCTTTCCAAACCCCAGAGACCTCCCAGACATTCCACTTACAAAAATTGTCCTTAACAAATCTGAAAGCACTCAACAGGAGCAGCACATAACAGTGCATATACAGCCATATGCATAGGAACATCAACTACCAAGTCTATAAAGCAGCCAATACATTACCCAGGACTCTGGTCAAAGGGGACTCCATTGTATGGCATACTGGTGTCCCACTCACCAGGCAGAAAAAGGAGAAAATAATAATCAGTTGCCCATCAGGAGCCAGGATCCAAAACGTTATACACATACTCAACTCATTGCAATACAGGTACCAGTATGTTTCAGTCATAGTCCATGTAGGTGTAAATGACCTGACATGTATCTCCCTAGACTATATGAAGAGTGACATTATGGAGCTTTCAGATTGTGTGTGTGTCACAGGTTGGTATATGCCTAGCATTGAGCAGCATTCCACCTTCACTAAGGGTGATGCCACAATATGAACAGAAGATGACTGACTTTAACAATTGCCTTAAATGTTGGTGTAATTCTAGGGGGATGCAATATTTGTCAGCATGTGAGGACTTGGTTAACTATCCACATTGCTTTGCAAGGATGGTCTGCACCTGTCCTCTCTAGGATTTTGAATATTGTCTAATACATTGTCCTCCCCACAGAACAATTTTTAAGCAATTTCAAATTGATAAACCTTTCAACAGAGCACAATCTACAAAAGGAAATCGAAAGATATTACAGCTCAGTGCTAGGAGGTTCCACTCCCTCTAAGCACTCTTCAACTTGGAGCATGTGGACATCTGTGCAATTACTGAGAGATGGTTTAAAGCTACACACAGTACCCTGGTGGTGCAAGGCTTCAGTGCCTTCTATGCATTTAGACCAACAACTGCCTGACAGGGACTAAACATGGAGGTGTCACGATCTGCATCAATAACAATCATACCTCTAGGCTGGTTAAACAGGGTGACACAGTGCAGTTCTTCCATGTCCAGAGTACCGCAGACAAAGTCCCATACCATATCCTAGCAAGCTATTGGTCACCCTCTATACCTCATGAAACCAATAGCTCATACTTAGACCTATTGGAGACACTCAACTTCCAACCAAATAACACATTCATAGGGGACTTTACTTATCTCTCTGTAAACCCAAATCCCATATTTGTAGGCACAGAGATTCTTAGCCTACTAGAGGTACAAACATATTGGACCTGGTACTCACAAATATGGGAGAACGCAGCACACCCCACCCCTACCCCACTGTCATGTCATCTCTGGGCAGGTCAGACCACAAAGCAGCCTCCGTTGAGATAAGAAACAATTCTGTAACCCTATAAAACCCTGTAACAGTTAGAAATTACTCCAAGGAAAAATGCCTTTAATTGACAGCCTGTAAAACTTTCAGGCCCCTCCCATCCCAGATAACAAAGCAGCCTATGCAGAATTATTCACAGAAGCTCTATACAGCCATGTCAATGATTTACAGAAGCTGCTGTGGCCATGAGAGGTCAGACCAAAACTAACTCAAAAAACAAACCACCCTGGTGGAATCCAAAATTAAAGAGCTGTACAACAAAAGCAAACAGGCATAGCTAAAACGAGGAAGTGTAACAACAAACAGAAAAAACTCTCTCATCAAACTGAATGGACAACTAAGAGGATACATTAAGTCCAACAAAGTACATTTTGAAGGAAAGGTAGCATACTAGGTAAACAGCATTCATAAGTCCTTCTTTAACTATGTCTGAAACCTCAAAGGCAGCCTATAACAGTGTGTTGAACTGTTGGTAAATAGAATCATGTTCACAGAACTGGGAGATATAGCAAATCTTTTGGGTAACAAACTATGCTCCAACTTTACTCCTCTCTCACCCACAGCTGCCCCCCTGGAAATACCATCCAAATACATAAACCCTCCAACTATCATTAGGAGCAGGTCGTAGATGTGTTCTCTAAGGCCAAGAATACAGCTTCAATTGGCCCTGATAATATCCCAGGATGACTCCTAAATAGCCTGAAATATGATGTATCAGGGTCACTGGTGTCACTATTCAGCTACATCCTCTGCAATAGGCTTTGTGCCATGTTAATGGAATACTGCAAAGGTCATCCCTCAGCACAAGGGTGGGCTATTAATGGATCTTGGAAACTACAGACCCATTAGTCTGACTAGTTTCATATGCAAAGCCATGGAAAGAATTATCATCAAATGATTAACAATGACAAAGGAAAAATTCAGACACTGACCCAACCCAGTTTAGTTTTACCAAATGGAGATCATGCCTACTAAACTTGTTGGACTTCTTTGAGGAGGTCGCCAAGGCAATGGATGAGGGGAAAAAATGGTACATTCTGCCTACCTTGGCTTAGCTATGGCATTTGATACCATACCTCTCCCAAGCATTATAAACCAACTCATGGAACTAGGCATAAATTCCTTGGCAATTCACTGAATAGCCAGCTGACTCAAAGACAGAACAGCAGGAAGTAATGATTGGAGAGACCACCTCCACAAAAAAGCCAGTCAACAGTAGAGCTCCTTGGGGCTCTCACTGGGTCCGCTCCTCATTAGAATGCATTTTTCGGTAGTCAAGGTGAATGTCAAAAGCCTCTAGTTTACCAAGTCTCTGGCTGATTGCAAGCTAGGAACAGTCATAGACCCCCCCCAGATACTAACATCTCACAGGAAGGCATAGACAAATAACTGGTGCCAATGTCACGGCGTAAAACAAAAAGCCAAGAAATGCATAATAGTACCTTTTGGGAAGGCAGACACCCAGGGAAACTACTTCATTGATACACCCCTAAGAGTAGACACAGTTGACAGGGATTTGGGGACTCTTATAGACAGCGACCTGGCTTTGTGTGTCTAAGGTAGTAAGAAAATTATTCTATGTCACTCAGCTTACAATTAAGGGCATGGCATCTATGTCCATGGAAGTCGTTGTGCCACTGTACGCAGTCCTCATCATACCTGTCATTCATTATAACACCCCCTTCTGTATGTACATCAACAGGCACACACAACAGCTGGAAATCCACACAGGTTCCTCAGAAAAAGAATACAGGACATAAATACAATATCTTATGCAGCTCACCTAGAAGCTCTACCTCTATGCTCTGTTTTCTACAAACTGCTGAGAGGCAATTCATGTCTGGCATACAAGGCATCCTTTGGTTTTGCTCTGATGGACCTTTTGCATATCTGCAAAATAAACATCACCAGGATTACTAGATCTAAGGATTTAAACTCTGTTATGACTTAAACAGGACATGTTGGAGGGACAGGTATTTATCTCAGGAAATCCTCATTCTGTGGAATAGACTTCCAATCCTTGTGAAACAGAGCTTTTCCCTAACCCTATTCAAATGCAACCTGGACCAGTGGATGGGAAATCGGAAATTCACACATGATCTCTATCACCTATGTCTCTGATGGACAGAAGCAGCCATTAAGTCATGGCCTAATTAACATATACCCCTTAAAATCTCTGAGGCACAATAACTCATAATAATAATAATAGGAATGGCTAGTATGCACCTATACACCTCTGCACCTATAACGTTAAAGTCTGGGTAATGCATCAAGCACAGCTTCTGACACTGACACCTCACTGTAACATCAGCCAGATCACATCTGCACTCACTGATATAAATGTTCAGCCTGTACGATATCATAACTAACTCTGTACAGTATCAGTAACCTGAATAAAAGAGAGTTTTGTAACTGCAGCATACGTGTCAGAGTGCCAAGTAATCCGCTTATTAAACTATAAGAATATACATATCCTCATCTGAAGCTTTTTATTAGCCTAGCTACTTTTTGTTTATTTGTTTTGAGAGTTACATCTTTTAAGTTAATACTACACAGTCATTGTACAAGATGTTTTAATAAACCTGGACTACTTAGGGTCTTATGCAATTTATCAGGCTTTTTAACAGATGGGGAATTCAAGACACTTCCATATAGGCCTAGAGAACTCTTGTAAATAATCAGTTAATAGAGAACATTAAGCTAGTTGTTCCATTACAAAAAACTTGTAGCGTATCTTGTTTGGAAAAAATATGCGCCATTGAAATATCAGCTGTAGAGTCTTCTTGTTGATGATGATAGTGTGAAAAAAAAATCAAAAAGTTAATTTCATAAAAATTCTTACACATATTCTTGGACTATAGCATGTTTACCAGCTTTGCCAAGACTGCTTGTTGGCATATGTTTAGATATGAGTGTGTTCCATGCTTTCAGTATTTCCTATGCAAACAAGCATTCTATAATTAGCTCAGTGTTTTTGCATTTCTTTCTAAATGTATAACACGTATAACACATGCAATGCAGTATGCTTGTTCTTCAAACAACTCAGCTGTATTACAAATATCCTGCAAAAAAAATTTAATTTTTTTGCCACATAATTCCTACTCTTACTCTTCTTCTATTCACTGTTCCAACTAAATCTTATATTTCCAAAAATTGTTTCTTGTTTTTGAATGGGCGGCCACGGTGGTGCAGCAGTTAGCATTGCCACCTCACAGCAAGAGGTTCTCTGGTTCGATCCTCAGCTGGGGTGCCTTCTGTGCGGAGTCTGCATGTCCTCCCTGTGGTCGCGTGGGTTTCCTCCAGGTGCTCCAGTTTCCTCCCACATCCCAAAGACATGCTGTAGGTGGATTGGACACTCTAAATTGGCCCTAGGCGTGAGTGTGTGCATGTGTGTGCCTTCTGTGGAAGGTTGGGTGCCGGGCTAGCAACTCGACATCGTAAACTCCACTGCCAATCACGAGCGGACAGGTCATCTGCTGTGGCGACCCCTAACCTGGAAAAGCTGAAAGAAGAAGTTTCTTGTTTTTGAATGACTGCTCAGACCCCAACATATTTCTGCATGCCCAGTGTTCGACTTGACTGCTGACCAAGCATTAGTATTGGTCTATACTAGGTTTGTGTGTGTTTTATAACCACTCTCAGAAGAGGAACATACAGGACCTATAGGCAGATAAGAACTTTGTCCAACTAACCTGCTCATTTCTGTACTGAATTAACTCATTCTCTCCAACAGAGCTCGGAAAGTTTGCATTGTAACTTCCAATGGCTGAGCCTAAGCTTTTTTATAGAATCAAATTTGTCCTTACATTTCAAACAAATGGTTCTTATCTTTGGAACCATAAGTGTTACTAAAGAAGTGTAAATGTCAAAGTCTTCAGCCCAAAGTATTTTTATAACGATAGCATTCTTTAGGTTCTAGGTCTTAAACTGGATTTTATAAGTCTCAGTAAACAAAATAACTACTAAGTTTGTAATAGTTTGTAAATAACTTCCAGTATCTCAGCAACAACTCAAGTTACACAAGTACTTTCAGCAACATTTTGTTCTTCCCTCCAAGGGCTTTCATATGAGTCTAAGCAGATCTGTCTCTGCTACTTGGATGTTGAGATATTTAGAAACATATGAAATGTATGACATAAATAAATATTATATGAACAATTAGTATCATTTTACCTGCACTAGACAGAGGTCAAATATCAATACATCTGGGAGATATCACTCGGCTGTAAAAAGTTAAAACCAGCAGATCTTGATAAAGCTTATTTCTTTTCTTACTGTGCCTGACCTTGCTACTTTTTCTGCAAAGTCCTTCTAATCATTCACCATCCTTTCCTTGGACAACTACTTTGCTTTCTTTCTTTCTGTCAGTACCATGGTGAACAGGCATAAACCCTGACTATGGCCCAGATCACCTGGGTTCAATTAACAGTTCACAGATCAGAGGTGTTGGCAGGGGAGGATATGCTTGCCTGTCCTGGTAGAAAAAGGAGGGGCATGGAATGGAGCAAAAGCAGTGCTCAGATTTCTATGCCAGAGGGCAGAGACACACCTGCAAGGTAATACCCGAGGGAGGGTAAGTGGGGCTGTTTGACATGCTCCTTGTAGAGGTGAGGAGCATGTCAGCACCTTACTTTTAATACACAACCCAAGGGTGTTATGTGCACTTACAGGGCTGAAAAAAAGCACCAGGTGAAACACTGCCATGGTAGCAGCATGGTGTGGACTCAGGATACCTTAATCTCTTCTGTACCCCAAACCCTTTATCAGAGTTAGTCTAAGGGAAGTTAGAAATGGTAGGTAAGCCCTCATCAATTAATGAGAGGCACTGGGATCATGCTCCATTTGTGTCAAATATCTGAAATTTTCTATATTATTGCAATGTGTATACAATGATGAACTGTGTAAGACTGCATGGAATACAGTTGTGTGTTTTTAAAGTGCTACACAAAGACTTCAATAATTTGTACACCTTGTATTTCACGTGTTTCATCCTTTTCACAGAATTTTATACCACCAGCTAACATGTACACATTTCCTTTCAACTTCTACAATGTCGTTCATGAAAGAGAAAAAAAAGAGTTGTTCTCAGAACTGACAGCTGTAGTATACAGTTTTATACCAAGCTTTCGTCCAGATGGATCCCATTTTTAAGACATTCTGGGCTTTCTGAGGTCTACTGCCTAGTGGATTTTTATCCTTGAAACCAGCTTATGACTCACTCCAAGCCTTTCTAACTTGTTTACTAACATATTGTGTAACACTGTCAAATGGCTTGCTAAGATTTAAGTAGGAATGAATAAATAAATAGTACTATAAGAAATAAATCAGAAACTTTAAAAAGTAAAGAATACAAGGATTCAGTCTTGGAGTACAACACCAGTTGCAACACATGGGTTCCATCAGATCAGCAAAATCGTGCATAACAGGTTATGTTATAACAGCATCAGTCAACATATGGCGAAGCCCAAGTGTGTTGTCCTGTTTGATCAGCTTTCAGGTATATTTATTCTTGATGTAAAACTGAGACACCACTGCCTTTTGTCCCTGTCTGTGTATTAGCTATTCTAAATGTATGGAAGGCATTACAGACTTGCACTGCTGGTTTGCTCTCCATTGCTCTAAACCATGTCTTAGTGACCATACAGTTGCCAGCATTCTTTAGGATGAGGAGAGCTTATAGGGAGTGGAGTTTTCGTTTAGACTCCTAGATGTTCTTGTTTGTGATTTGCTATGTTGAAAGTATTTTCAGTTTGGCATTGCCTAAAAAGGTATTATAGGAAAGAACAGTGTTTTAGCTAGCATGCAAAAGCCTAGATGGGAGAGGTCCAAACCATCCCTGGCAAAGCAGTGTGATCTGCTGACCATCTCCTTCTATACTGACAAATATTGCACCCCTTAGAATGAGGTGTTCTGGACATTTATGGCTGACAGCAGTAAATATTAAAAAAATCAAGCTGCTGGTAGGATTTTATGGCACATTTATAGCTGTCATCATCTGCAAACCACTACTTCAATGTTGAGCTTTAGCACGGGTCACTGAAGCAACAAAATAATACACTGAAATGAGCCATATCTATGCAGAAGTCCAACTTGTTTGCTTGCTACCTAATAAATGCTTATTTATATATATTTATTAAATGGAATAGAAAACTGTTCCATATGGACTCATTTCAGGTAAAAAAAACATGCAGGATTAAATACTTACCATGTATTGGAAATATAATATCAATGTAGAGAAGGGAAACTCACCCAATTTTATTGTAGACTATAATAAAATAAAGCATTATACAGTGCAATAAAAGATTAGAAGTACAGCAGATATGGAACTTACACGTGAAACTTAAAATTTTGAGTACAGTGAAAAAAAAAGTAAACATTAAAAATACAGCAGATAGTTCCATAGGATAAAAAACACATACAGTGTCTTGTACAAGATTAGTAGTAAAAGAAATTATAGTATATAATATACTGAAATAACCTACAGGAACAAGAGTGGTATATGTTACGGATAAGCAAAGACGATAAGAACTGTGTAGCAGATAGGAGGAAGAAAAAATATTGCAAGGTGGAATCGTGTCTATTACAGTAACAGACGAGAATTATAAAGTAGGAGGATTTTCAAATATTATATCCTATATTAAGTTTCCTTCCTTACCTTTTTCTGTTTTCAGCTTTGAAAGTAAGGGATGTCTCTTTACAGCAGGGCAATGGCTGTAGCTGGTGTAGCACACTGAAAATGATTGAGGGCCAGTACGCCTTAGCTTGTGGTGTCTGTCTATAATGCCTTGATACAGGTTATCGCTAAGTGTACTTTTCTTACCTAAAAGCAGCCTTATTTCTTACCGGATTAAAATACCGAATTGCATTCCAATATCATGAGTTACATTCCATGATAATTCAAAGTTTAAAATAAAAACATATTATACTTCTTGTCTACAGTAAAATTCTACTCCTATATATTGTATTTGTTTGCAGCATTTCATTTGTTTTTTTTTTTCCAAAACACTTATTTGCTTTTATAATTTTAACAAGCATAACAAGGAAAAAAAACACATTTAACAACAAGAAAGAGCTGTACATAAGCATTACTACATAAGAGATCCAAAATGATAACCTATATACATAAGTGCCAATATATACAAGGAAGAAATGAAAACTGCTTCACAAAATAACGACTCCAAATAACAGCATTTAAGAATTAGTGTAGATACCACATCTACCCTACAACAAATCCCCATACAACTCATAAAGTAATGAAGAAAAGAGAGGGGGATTAAAGAACAAAAACAATCCTGGCCAAGATCACCATGGAGGGATTAACTTCAGCTGCAGGGAGACTTTGTTAATCAAGTTTATAATAATCAAGGGGCTTGCAGTAACATGTAGGAGATGCTCCTCAATCGTCAGTCAAAAGAAGAAAAATAAACTCCCATAGTTCTTGGTAAGCAGCTTGTTTACGAGGATTAGTTATTATCAGTTTTTGGGAAGTAATGTATTTAATTGCTAGATTTTTAAATTCCCTCCAGGACAACTTGGACCGATCAGTCCAGTGCTTGGTAATATAAAATTTTATTAGAAGACAGAGTGTAATGAGTGCTCTAAATTTAAGATTTGACATGTTAAGACTGATAATATGTAGCAAGGCCATTTCCCAGGATAAGGTAGATTTATGATACCTCATTTTGTCCAGTCTTACCTTGAGAGAGCACCAGATAATGTGAGAGTACCTACAAAACCACAGAATATGAATAATATCAGCACGGGGACAAGAGCAACAGGAGCATGAGTTGGAAACAGATTAAATTTATTTAAGTGAACTGGAGTTAAATATAAATTATTAGTAATCATGAATTGTGTATATAAAAGTTTTTTAAGAGGAGAATATTTAAGAGTAGATTTTATTGATAGAGTTTTCTGCTGAGATGAGATGGTAGCTCCCTGTTTGTCCCAATAATCTGCAAAAATAATTTTCCCTTTATTCAAGTATGTGGAAAAGGATTTGTAGGCTATAGAGAGCATATTTTTCCTACTGACTACATTTTGTAGTAAGTCTGCTACACTGTTATAATCAGCATCTGAACTGGGATAATTGTGAACAAAATATGATTTAAGATCTCTTAATTGCCTCAAGATAATAATATATTTTTTGGGCAAGGACAGACGTCTCAGAGTTCTGTTAATGAGAGGTGGTTGAATTAATGCTGTCCCATAAGGTATAGTCTTTAATCAATGGGAAGTTATTTAAGTTAATCATTTTACCATTCATTTTTAAATTTGGGTTAAGATGAATAGGTTGAAATAATAGAAGAGTGTTACCTAAGTCAAAGGAATGGAACAGATCCTGACAAGTTTTAATTAACCCCTTCAGGGCGTGATGTAGATTTAATTTCTTGAGGTTAATTTTATTCAGGAATGGCAAAGCTCTAGGGTTAAGATATGGTATTAAATATAGAAGCAGTTTTATACCTTCTTTTAGCAATGAAAGTGTTAAAAATGTTATGGCTATGTTACGCTTTTCTGTGGAACATATTTATAGTGAATTTAGACATGACAAATCATCTGTCTGTTATTATTTAACTAAATCTGAATGGACAGCACTTAAGGAACTGGGAGATAATAAACATTTAATTATAAAACCAGCTGATAAAGGCAATAAAATTGTGATTGTACACTACAGACAATATCTTAAGATGTGTTATTCACATCTACAGGATACAAGAATTTATAAGGTTGTTGATATTGAAAGTTATTATGGAGCATTGAAGCAATATGAAGCCTTATTAGCTAAAGGACAATGTTTAAGTTATTTAACTAGGAAAGATGTAAATAAACAGTTGAATATAGAGAGATGCACTATGGCAACTTTTTATTGTCTACCGAAGTTACATAAGGATGGGATCAATCCCCCAGGTAGACCCATAGTGGCGGCAACTAAATACTTCCTACATAATATTTGTACAGTTATACATGACTTTTATATTACCTTATGTACAACTAAATTCATACATTAAGGATACCGTTGACTTTCTTACTAAAATTTCTTTGATTAATTGGAACTCTGGAATGTATTGGGTGACCTTGGATATCACCAGCCTATATACTAATATTAAACATGCCGATGGTATTACAGTCCTGTACTCTATTTTGGAAGACTGTCCCTTATCGATCTATGTGATTGAATGGATAGAATTTAATTTAACCAATAACTATTTTTCCTTTAATGAACAGATTTTCCATCAGCTACAAGGTATAGCTTATGGGGACACTGTTTGCCCCCAACTATGCCAACCTGTTTATGGCTACGTTTGAAAGAAAATACATTTATCAACATGAATTTAAAATATTACAGATACATTGACAATCTTATTTTTGTATGTCAGGATGGCATAGAGACAGTTCAGGGCTTTGTTGCTGACTTACAATGTAACCAATATAATTTGTCCCTTGATGGCCTACAATTTGGAAAAGAAATTGATTTTCTAGATGGACATCTAGTAGGTACTGATAGAGATGAAATTTTTACTTCAGTATTTAGAACATTTCAGGATAGGGGTAATGTTTACATGATTCTAGTTTTTAGCCCTCTCATTTAATTAATTCCCTACCATATAGGGAATTGTTGTGACTGCATAGAATTTGTAATAATGTTGGTGATTTATCCAAAGCTATTTTTTTTTTATGTTTTTAAAGAGAGGATATTTGTTGTTCACTATTTTTGATGCCTTGGATAAAATCTATAAAAGTTATGAATTTAAAATAATAAATCTAATCACATGAGATATATACAAGGTACTAAGAATGTACAATTACAAAATAATCTTTATGTGGTTCTAACTTATAATATTCTTAGTGAACAAATACAAGAACAAGTTAAATATTATTGGAAATGTTTGTTAAGAGAAGAGAAGTTAAAAAAGTTGTTGAACTATCATTCTGTTTTTTTTCTTAGAAAAAAGGAGCTACTTTAGTGGATAAATTGATAAAATCTTATTTTATTGCTCCTGAAGAAAGTTTAATAGTAAATTCACGACCTATGGGAACTTTCCCTTGTGGGAAATGTAATATTTGAGAGTTGGTGGCTCAAACTTTTGATAGAATTAGAAGTAAGAACTTTAATGTTTTAGGGAATTTTTAATGTACCACTGAAGGAATTGTATATGCCTTATGTTGTCCCTGTAATTTAGTGTATATAGGTGAAAGTAAAAGAATGTTTAAGTGCGGAGTGCAGGAACATGTTAGAGATATTAAAAAATATAAAATAGAAAGTTCCATTGCTGTCACTTTTAAAGAAAGTCACAACAGTGACTATAAGTTACTACAGGCTACTGTTTTAGAAAAACATTTTGTAAAGTTAGGAGATGATACTATGTTAAAAGACAAACTGTTATTTAAAGAGTCTTTATTTATTCTTAAATATAATACCTTGGTTCCACATGATCTTAATTGTGAAATTAATTGGAAATATTTGATTTGTTTATGTAATTGTTCTTTTAATTGATTTATTAATTGATTCTAGTGGGTATTTAAGGGGAATGCTTTAGTACTTGTGTTTATACTTCTTGAAGACTGTTTAAGTCAAGGCGCTAAAGTTGAAGAATAAACTAGGATCTTGTTTGCAGTTTGCATGTGTCATTTTGGATATCTTGTTTACCTTCTTTTTGTGGTTCTACAAACATCTATGTTATACTGGTGAAATCACTGAGAAATTAATCAGTTATATACTTGACAGGAATTTTCTAGGACATCTTAGCCAAGGGCAACAACACAGCAGTGAACCAAATGCCATTAAATTCTGACCATCGTCCACCTTTAAAACTTAAATAATTTTGGAAATTTTCCTAGTTTTAGCAAACTTGTCTTCTACATGTGAATAATTAAATATATGTAACAACAGTTCTGCTAAAACTGATAAAGCTAATTTAATGAAATATATCTTACTTAATTTCTGGAGCGGCAAATAAACATAGTTCAAATTCTAAATCTTTAGCAGATATATACCCACAGTTATTTTCTGGCTTAAGAACGTCTGAGTGAATTGCAAAGACATGGCAAATACCTTGCAAGTCTATACTATAAGAAGAAATTGAAACAAAAATGTACTCAGAAATCAAACAACCAGCTAAATCATCATGACCACACTGATATGATACTGCATACCACTGGTTTAAAATAACAATGCAAATGAATAGTTGCATGTCAATATTCATTTATTTTATTTACTGCATTTGTTTACCGGGAAAGTCCACTGGGCCTAAAAGAGCCCATTTTTGGTGGAGGCCCGGGGAGAAAAGCTCAGACATGATCATAGATGCAGAAAAAAATTAAACATTAATTAGTACAGAAGTAGAAACAGTGTTACACATAGTGGTTACAGTAATATATACAGAATATATACATAAAAGCAGGAATTTAGTTGGTTGCCAGATGAATTCAGAATGGTAAAAATGGAGATAAATTAATCAGCATCATTGTGCCAGTATCAACATGTGATGAAAGAAAAAAAATAATAAATATGGAGAAAGCGTCATCAGTCACTAGTAGTAAAAAGCATAGGAATTTAGTTATACTATGTTGGTTGTTGAGCTGTTGATGTTGAGATGTTAGTGAGCAATTTCAAGAATAACAGAATCTGCTTTCAATACAGTATTAGTCATCCAGTGATTAGGCCCACTCGTCATAATGAACACCTTGAATGTAATTTTTGATATTATGTCCTGTTCTGCTGAAGTGTGTAATTGTTTGAATATATAAAGCTATAGATCTGTAGCTAGTATTTTTGCCAATAATCAGTACTGCTCGACATTGAGAAATATACTGTATGCACTTCATTTGTGCAAAGGTATGTGTAAGTGATCATTCATATTTTCCTGAGATCTCAGAGCTAGAACTGTGCTAAAACATGTGGAAGTCACTGTGACAAAATGTCTGGTGGAACCCATAGAGTTCCAGGAAAAGAAGAGGTAAAAGTTGTCTGGTTGCTTTGACAAATAAATCCCCAGAAAGTAAAAGACAGAAAGAGAATATCCTCAAGCACAAATCCACCCAGAAACAGAATACCAAAGAAATACTACAACTCGTTCCCTGATGGGAAGTGCAGTGATAGTATACAGCTTTATAACTGGATGTACCTGCTACAAGTTACATTCCAGTGTCTTTCTGTTTACCTTGCTGCTGATTTTCCCGTTCTTTGAGTCTTCCCCACACCTCAGTGAGTTTCTGAAATTCTAACCACGGGACTACAGCTCCAGTATTGGCTTTATTTGATTGGCTCCCTCTCTAGTAAGTCTGCTATATGTAGCACAGAGCTACATTCACCAGGGTATTTTGCTAAAGACTCTGAGGTGTACGAAATAATGTTTTCGTCAAAAGGGAAGAAAAAAAGCTTTTATTTAAATTCTTCTTAAATATTTTAAGTTGCACTTACAGTGACCTATGTGGTCATACTTTTTGTACTTTTTCTGCTTTTATCAATATTTTAGCCAAAAAAGTTAACAGTTTGTATTTTTTATTTTTTTCTGGTAGCTCGGTATTGTAGCTTCATTTGACATTGTGTGATGATTATGTATTACTTAAGAGTTCAGCACTGTTTACACATTACACTGCACTTCTATTTCCATAGTAGAATTACATGTAAAAGGTAGTTGTTTGTATTTTGAAACCAGTCTGGGGCCTCACTCTTGCAGCTTCTTTCAGAGTTGGGGCAGTTCTCTGATCTACTTTCAGATTTGAGCCTCATTCAGGCATTTATTATAGCACTACTGGTAAATTTCTGCATAGTTTAGTGCCTTAGTCTGTGGCAGAATTGCAGTAGTGGCAATATTGTGACTTATGCGCCAGGACTCATGCTTCAGTATTTTTTATAGCTGTATATGCCTGCTTAAAGTGGCACTCCAGTGCCAGTATGCCCCACCCTCAACTGTTACATTAAGCTAAAATACTCTAAAATTCTAACCATAAGATTTGAGCTTGCTATTGTCTGTTGTATAACCTAATTAAGAACTGTCCACCCATTGATTTCCATATATCCATGACACTGAGTGCCTACTCACCAAATCAGTATTGTACTTGAGTAATCCCCTCTTGTTACAATTTACCTCCTTACCTCGTTTTTAAAGCTCTCATCTGCTTGGCACCCATGCCACACTCAGAGGGGGTCCTACGTTAATCCTGCTCCATCCTTGGCAGATATTTATTTTATTGTTTTGCACTTATTGTTTAGTTCTACTGCTTTATTTTTCCTTTACTTGTTGATTTTGCCTTTAAATCTTTCAAAAGATCCCCAAGTCTTGAAATTGCCTTGTCAAGGTAGTTTAAGTTTTTTTTGTAGCATTACACTCACAAGCAACCTGTCTTGGTGTTATTACATCAAGGGTTTAGCACTTCCATGTACAGACACAAACAGCCAGAAGGTAAATTTTATTTATAAAACATCTCACAGAACTGAAACAAACAAAACAAAGCCATTGCACGGAGACATGCTTAAAGCATCTAGTTTGAACATTAAACAGCACTACACTCAAATCTTAGCATAGTGTAACCTAGTCTAGTGCCAAACCCCAGAAACCACAGACACATCTGTATAACCCAGTTCATGATCTAAACTAGGCAACCCTAATACAGGGCCATACAACATAGATATGATACTTCCAAATGTCTCTTTTACCCATCTTGGTAGACATGGGCATCCCGAGACAATGTAGCAATTGTCTCATATTCACAGACATCTATTTAATCCTTAAAAACAAACAGTATGAGAGAAATGCACATACACAATTTCAGTGGAGGCAAAAATATCGCTTACAAACAAGGTTGTTAAGAACACACTATTACATCCAGCATACATAGTGTTTACCACATACATAGATTAACCTATTCTGAGGCATTAAAAAGCAATCTTCTCAAAACCCAAAGACCTTGTAAGTCTATAAATGGCAACATCTATCCTTATAAATCTCTAAAGCACTCACCAAAAGCAACACCAAACACCACACATATGCCCATACCCAGTGAAGAATTAACAGCAAAGCTCATGAGGCAACACAACACATCACCAAGGACTATTGTCATATGTGACTCCATTGTATGACACACAGATGCCCCACTCACCAGAGTGAACAAGAAGATAACAGTTTGTTGCTTACCTGGAGCCAGAATCTTCCAAGTTACTCATCCACTCAAGTCATTACTCCACAGGTGCCAGCATGACTCTATTATAGTCCATGTGGGAATTAACGACCTGAGATGAACTTCACTGGACTACATGAACAGACATTGTTGATCTCTCTGAATATATGTCCCAGGGACGTATATGCCTTGCATTGAACAACATTCTTGCCAGAAATTATGCCATGGTATGAAAAAAATGATTGACTTCAATAATTGACTTAGGTTTTTCTCTTTACTGGGTGATTCAATGTTTGTCAGCATGGGAGGAAATGTTTACCATACCACATTGTTTTGCAAAGGATGGTCTGCACCTGTCTCCCTAGGGTTCTGAATACTTTATCCACCCAATTAGAGCCTTATTTTAGGCAATACCAAATTGAAAAACCTACCAACATAGCAAATTAAACCCAAAGAAATGCAAAGGTTTCACTACTCAATGCTAGGAGGCTAAACAAGAAACTCCACATCTTGCAAGCTCTCCTGGAGAACATAGACACCTGTGCCATTACTGAGACATGGTTTAAATTCACAGAAAGTATTCCTACAGAGCAAGGCTTCAGGGCCTTCCACTCATTTAGACCATCAGCTGCACAGACAGGGACAAAAAGTGGAGGAGTCTCAGTCTGTATTAGGAACAAGCATAACTATATTAGTTGAACAGGACGATGCCTTGGAATTTATGCATGTGCAAATCACCATAGATAAAGTCCCATACTATATCCTAGTAAGATATAGATCATCCTCTATGTCCCTGGAATTCCATAGCTCATGCTTAGGCCTACTGGAGACACTCATCATTAAACCAAATACCTTATTCATGTGAGATTTTAACTACCCCTACATAGACTGGGAAACCTACACTGCCTTATACTTGCAAGCACAATGATTCCTGGACTTTATTAACGCAAATACCCTCAACCAGATAGTGCACACACCCACCAGAAGTTCATAAATACTGGACATGGACCCAATACTCACCAATACGGGAGAGTGATGCACTCCTCCACCCAGTGGTATGTCCTCACTACTGAGGTCAGACCACAAACCCATCTCCTTCAAAATAAAAATCAGCTCAGTAACCTCATCAAACCCTGAAATAGTTAGGAACTATTCTAAAGCAAACTATGTCCTATTAAGGGATAGGCTGTCAAAATTCAGTGTCCTTTCCAACCCCGAGTTCACAGCAACCTATGCAGAATTTTTCACTGAGACCCTGTAGAAGCATGTATATGGCTGCATAGAAGCTGCTGTACCTACTAGAAGTAAGCCCAAAACAAACTCTAGAAACAAACCACACTGGTAGAATCCTTGCCTTAACAGGGTATGTAGCAAAAGGAAAAAGTTATGGCTAAAACTTGTAAGAGCAACTCCCATAATTATAGGAGCTCTCTAATTAAACTAAACAGGAAACTTAGACAACTAAATTAAGTCCATCAAGACCAATTAAGAGGTCAAGATATCCTCACAGGCTAAAGACAACCCCAAAGTCTTCTACAGCTATGTCCAAAACATCAAAGGCAGCACATATCAGTGTGCTGAACTTGTGGTCATTGGTGCCACCTTCACTGAGCATAGCAAATTTGCTGTCTGACAAATTCAGCTCAAATGCGCCCCCCCCACACTCTCCTTCCATGAAATAACTACTAGCATAACCCCACCCCATCTATTAACAGGGAGCAGGTCCTGGTGGTGCTCATCAAGGCCAAAAATACAGTCTCACTGGGCACTGGCAATATTGCAGGATGCCTCCTGAATACCTTGAAACATGACCTGTTAGGACTACTTGAGTCACTTTTCAACTATAGCCTCAAAACAGGCTTTGTACCATCAGAATGGAAGATTACAATGGTTATCCCACTTCACAAAATTGGAGCATCAAATGACCCTGGAAACTCCAGAACTATTAGTCTGAATACTCTAGTATGCAAAGCCATGGAACAAATTAACATGGAAATGATCAACAAAGATAAAGGCAACCTTCAGACACTGGACCTAATCCAGTTTGGCTTTGTCAAGGGAAGGTCAGGCCTACTAAATGTGATAGCCTTTTTTGAGAAGGTCACCAAGGCAATGGATGAGGGGAAAATAGTCATATCATCTACATGTACCTGGCTAAGGCATTCAATAACAATACTCATCTTGGATATATCTGACAAACTCATTAAACTGGGCATAACCCCCTACAGAACTTGCTGAATTGCCAGCTGGCTCACAGACAGGATCCAAGAAGTCAAGGTTAATGATACCACTTCCACTAAGAGACCAGTCACCAGTGGGGTACCTCAGGGCTCCATGCTGGGACCACTCCTATTCGGCATTTACTTCTTTGAGGTAAAGGCTACTGTTAGGGGCTTTTTGCTGGCAAAGATCACAGATGACTGCAGACTGGGAGCTATCTTAGATTACCCTCATAACATAAACATCTTACAACAGGGTCTAACACAGACAAATAACTGGTGCCAAAGTCATGGACTAAAAGTCAATGCCAAGAAATGCATTACAATGCCTTTTGGGAAAAATGCCACTCAGGCTAATTACTGCATCAATAAGTTAACCCTAAGTGTTGACCCAGTGGTCACTGAATGGGGAAAATATGTAGACAGCAATCTGGCCTTTGCCCAACATATGGCCAAGGTAGTAAGAAAACATTGTATGTCACCCAACTTATAAGTATGGGCATGACATCCAGTTTTAAGGAAGTCATAGTGACACTTTATTTAGCCCTTATCAGAAAAATCATTGAGTATAATGCCCCCTTCAGCAGGTACCTGACCAGACATATGCAACAGCTGGAATGTTCACAAAGATTCTTTACCAGTAGAATCCAGGGTTTAAACACATTGTTGTATACAGATCACCCTAAAGCCCTGTCTCTATACTCTGTCGTCTACAGGTTACCGAGAGATGATGGCATACAAGGCATCCTTGGTTCCAGCTCTGATGAACTTTTTTCACATCAACAAAATGAGCAGCATCAGAACCACTAGTTCCATGGATTTAAATTTTGCTTGTGACATAAATAAGACATGTTGGTGAGACAGATATGTTTCTTAGATGATCACCATTCTCTGGAACAAGCTCCCCATCCATGTGAAGCAGAGTCCATCCCTACCCTATTTAAGTGAAACCTTGACCAATGGTTGGGATACCAGAAATTCATCCTGGGTCTGGCCCCCATGTCTCTGATAGACAGTAGCAGATAGTAATGACCAAACTAACATACCCTATCCAGATAACCTCTAGAAACCTTCTAACATACCCCTCCTAATAAACACTCATGCTACATAGGGACACAATTGGGTTGGATTGCACAGGTATGCCTATAAAGGTCCTGGTGGTTATTAGCCTGGCATATAGCGATAAATCTATGGACCTACAAGTAATTTTATACTACAAGTCTATATATATTGTGAATATGTACTACAGACATTGCCAGTAGAAGACAATTACACAGAATAGACATTTAAAAAATGACTGTATCCCATAAAGCGTAGTGCCAGTGTATTTGTGTTGAGTGAACTGTTAACAACTGAGCTGCCATTTTGTACAGAATTAATGTTATTGTCTTTATTAAAATGCTGGTGTATCCTGATGTGAATTACACTGCTACTGTTTGATATATCTGGATAACCAGAGATGCGTATCATCAGAGGATGAAAGGTGGAAAAACATTAGGACAGAGGGTGTCAGAAGAAAGATTCACGTACCCAAACAATAGTGTAGCCCACGAAGAGAAATCATAACAGGGAGTGGTGTGAAAAGGTAGTTTCTGGAGTTGAAAG
Organism: Protopterus annectens; assembly: GCF_019279795.1. Lineage (NCBI taxonomy): Eukaryota > Metazoa > Chordata > Ceratodontiformes > Protopteridae > Protopterus > Protopterus annectens. The sequence continues at coordinate 1,313,432,568 of NC_056741.1, read as the reverse complement.
CATTTGGCCCAGTTAAGTGAGTGATTACAGAGAAAGAAGCAATAAAAGAATTGGATGGTTGATCACTAAAAAAAATTCAAAGAGAATCTGGGAAAATAGACTGACCTTCTTCAAAACCAAAGTACTGTGACTCTTAACAGATGGGTAAAAAGAACATGGAATTCTACCAAGTCATTGCAAAAAGCTTTAATTATACAGAAATCACAACATAATTAAATAATTAAAGGCTTTTATTAATTTGTTATAGAACTTCATCAGAATAATTAAAACCCTTACACACTACCCTATTTATAAATAACCTAACCAAACTCACTAACAAACTAATAATTCAATTAATTATGTCAGGATTCATTGCAAAACAGATTTAAAGATAAAGTGCCTCTATAGCAATGCAATTAAACAAAAGGGCTCAAAAACACTTTAAAAAGATAATTTTGTAAAAAGTACCTTCAAAATCAATAAACCACTAGTTCCATGGATTTAAATTTTGCTTGTGACATAAAAAAGACACGTTGGTGAGACATATATGTTTCTTAGATGATCCCCATTCTCTGGAACAAGCTCCCCATCCATGTGAAGCAGAGTCCATCCCTACCGTATTTAAGTGAAACCTTGACCAATGGATGGGATATCAGAAATTCATCCTGGGTCTGGCCCCCATGTCTCTGATTGACAGTAGCAGATAGTAATGACCAAACTAACATACCCTATCCAGATAACCTCTAGAAACTTTCTAACATACCCCTCCTAATAAACACTCATGATACATAGGGACACAGTTGGGTTGGATTGCACAGGTATGCCTATAAAGGTCCTGGTGGTTATTAGCCTGACATATAGCGATACACTTATGGACCTACAACTAATTCTATACTACAAGTCTATATATATTGTGAATATGTACTACAGACATTGCCAGTAGAAGACAATTACACAGAATAGCCATTTTAAAAATGACTGTATCCCATAAAGCGTAGTGCCAGTGTATTTGTGTTGAGTGAACTGTTAACAACTGAGCTGCCATTTTGTACAGAATTAATGTTATTGTCTTTATTAAAATGCTGGTGTATTCTGATGTGAATTACACTGCTACTGTTTGATATATCTGGATAACCAGAGATGCGTATCATTAAAGGATGAAAGGTGGAAAAAACATTAGGGCAGAGGGTGACAGGAGAAAGATTCATGTGCCCAAACAGCAGAGTAGCTCACAAAGAGAAAGCATAACAGGTAGTGGTGTGAAAAGGCAGTTTCTAGAGTTGAAAGCATTTGGCCCAGTTAAGTGAGTGATTAAGGAGAAAGAAGCAATAAAAGAATTGGATTTTTGATCACTAAAAAAAATTCAAAGAGAATCTGGGAAAACAGACTGACCTTCTTCAAAACCAAAGTACTGTGACTCTTAACAGATGGGCAAAAAGAACATGGAATTCTACCAAGTCATTGCAAAAAGCTTTAATTACACAGAAATAACAACATAATTAAATAATTAAAAGCTTTTGTTCATTTGTTACAGAACTTCATCAGAATAATTAAAACCCTTACACACTACCCTATTTATAAATAACCTACCCAAACTCACTAACAAACTAATAATTCATTTAATTATGTCAGGATTCATTGCAAAACAGATTTAAAGAAAAAGTCTCTCTATAGCAATGCAATTATACAAAAGCGCTCAAAAACACTTTAAAAAGATAATTGTGTAAAAAGTACCTTCAAAATCAATAAACTAAAAATTATGGGTAAAAAATAATAATATATAGAAAAAAAATGCATTAAACAAATTTTTTTTAAATATGTTCACAATTCCCTGATCTTAACTGTAAGATATTATTGATCAAAACATTGACAGTAATAGCTGGGTGTCGAGTAACAATCAATCTAAGTTGCCATACAAGTTCCCTTTTTTTCCAATTACACCACCTAGTCACCACCTCTAGCATCTTGTGGCACCCTTAACAATACAAAAAAAAACTTTTAAATATCTGCATACTGTACTATGTTTATAAAGGGTATTTCTTACATTTTTCTTCTTTATAGCATACACATGCTCATAAATTCTTTGCTTTAATACTATTTCTTTCTTTCAAACATAGAACACATCATGTGTCATGCATTGTGCCAAATAAATCATTCTCACGGTTTTACATGTAAATCAACCATTACCAAGCAATACCCTAGGATAAGAGGACACTGAGAAGTTAGTGCCTCATAAATAAAACAACATTGCAGACATGCCCTACATTTAGACAGCCTAGCCTTACCTTAAATGTATTACCATTCCTTTCAAATATATTTTTCAAAGTCCTTCCTCTCTTCTATACAATCTTAGGATGATCTCCAAACTTATTAATTAACCCAAACCTCCAAAACATCAGCCCATTTCCTACTTATGTTTTTTAATCGAACATTCATACTACTGTGTACCAAAGCCATGGCCAAATTCAAATAAGGTCTACCTTCCTTTTTGTTAGCATTTTTAACATATAGACAAGCCTTCACTACCTGACTTGTAACCTCCTCAACTAATTCAGCTGGGTATGTCCTGTCTAAAAACATCTCCCTCAGCGTTTTAACTTCCATAATCCATTCCACATCATCAGAGACCATTCTAGACAGTCAAAAAAATTGACGCTTAACCAAATTGCATTTCTGCCAGACAGGGTGGGCACTACTAAAATGTTAATAATTATTACACTATTTCTTTTTTCTATAAATAAAAAAAAAAAGTGTAACAAACTGCAGCAACAAGGCAAAGACTCCGTATAGGAAAACGTAGAACAAATGTAGATAATAGATCCAAACTGGAGTCACCACATGGAAAAGCCAAATGAATGAAAAAAACGTCTTTTATTGTTCCATAAAAACACAAGCGCTTTCACGTAGATAAACTACGCTTCTTCAGGTGTAAATAACATGAAATAAACAAACTGCTTTTATACACAGCCTTTCGGCGCGAAAATCAAAATGCAGAGCATCAATGAACCAATAATTTAATTAGCTTTTGTTGTACTTAAATCGGCAATAACCAATACTCTAAAATAAAAAATAAAATATAGCTGAACATCTTATAAAGAACAGACCTATAAAAAATTCATTTAACTACAGTGCTGTAAACATTTAATACACAACAAAATTGCACTAAAAGTACTGAAACACTTGACCGCTACAAGCCTGGTTAGCGTAAAAGATGTAACTTCTGTTAACTTGCAGTGTGTTAAAATTCCTATTAAGTTCTACTGAGTCCTTCTTTACAGTGTCAACCTAATTGTTGTTCATTCATGTGTTTAAAACATCAATGTTGAATATAACTGAAATTATACATAAAACAAAAATGTATATATTTCATATGATATTAGATATCTTCAAACTCAAAATTGACTAAACTATAAAACATACACAAATGTTGCCGCTTTAAACCTGTATATTCTTTGGCTCGATGATTGGCATATATTCCACAGCTAGTGGGCTATGTTAAGCATAAGGAGCACTATTCCAAGCTCCATGCAACAGTAAACTGAGGACATAAACATGTCATCTTGGTCCTTAGATTTAATATTACTAAAACTGTCTTTCCACGTCTTTATTCTTCTAAATCATGGAATGCAAGTATATGCAATAAAAAATAGAGGATCAAGAATCTTTCAGCATAGATGCGGACCGAGCATGTATTGTGTTTGTTTAAGCCTTAGAGAGATTATCGGTGTGTTGCTGACTGTGCAACTAGCTCACATTAAAACAAATGCATAAAAAACAGGTGGAAGTTCCAGTCTTAAAATAATTTATATATGATATAATAAAATATATCCGATTGCTCTTCTGATGCACTTAGTAATATATTAAACTGAATTACTTGCAATAACACGTTTCAAAACTTTAAAATGCAATCGACAGCTAATAGGCTGCGATAAGTGTGAAAAAATGCAATATATTAAAACCCATATATACAACGAACAATATAAGAAAAAAAACAAATTCCAAATTCCAATAGACTTTCATGTGATCAAATATCCTTATCTTTTCCCTTATAAATCTTGGGACATTTAAGTATCCTATAAACAGTCCTTCAAATCAAAGCCATTACTGTATACGGGCTGTATAATGAGGCATAGAAGGAACGGTGAATGACCACTAACCGTGCAACTGTTTAGGTGTTGGCTCGAGATTTCAAAATGGTAAATTCCGAATCAGCTGTATGAAACAGCTTGTTCAGTGAATTGCATTTATTTACTCAATTCTTCCACTCTGTAGTAAGGTGAACGTAATTAGTTAACGATATCCCATCACAACCCAAAAAAAATATAGTATTGCTACGATAGTACAACTAGATCAAGGTGTTGTTATAATATATGAACCATTAGCTTTTCCTAAATCGAAAATCGACTTCTGGATTCCCACATTCCAAAAATTCAGTGAGGTTCATAGAATGCAGTAAATTACTTGCTTAGAAAAAAAATATATATATATATTTTTATGACTATCTATAAAGTTATAATATTTTTCTATATCAACTAAACCAACTATTAATTTTTCAAAACAAACACAATACATGCTCGGTCCGCATCTATGCTGAAAGATTTTTGATCCTTTATTTTTTATTGCATATACTTGCATTCCATGATTTAGAAGAATAAAGACGTGGAAAGACAGTTTTAGTAATATTAAATCTAAGAGCCAAGATGACATGTTTATGTCTTTAGTTTACTGTTTCCATGGAGCTTGAAATAGTGCTTCTTATGCTTAACATAGCTCACTAGCTGTGGAATATATGCTAATCATTGAGCCAGGGAATATACAGGTTTAAAGCGGCAACATTTGTGTATGTTTTATAGTTTAGTCAATTTTGAGTTTGAAGATATCTAATATCATATGAAATATATACATTTTTGTTTTATGTATAATTTCAGTTTTATTCAACATTGATGTTTTAAACACATGAATGAACAACAACTAGGTTGACACAGTAAAGAAGGACTCAGTAGAACTTAATAGGAATTTTAACATACTGCAAATTAGCAGAAGTTACATCTTTTACGCTAACCAGGCTCGTAGCGGTCAAGCGCTTCAGTACTTTTAGTGCAATTTTGTTGTGTATTAAATGTTTACAGCACTGTAGTTAAATGAATTTTTTATAGGTCTGTTCTTTATAAGATGTTCAGCTATATTTTATTTTTTATTTTAGAGTATTGGTTATTGCCGATTTAAGTACAACAAAAGCTAATTAAATTATTGGTTCATTGATGCTCTGCATTTTGATTTTCGCGCCGAAAGGCTGTGTATAAAAGCAGTTTGTTTATTTCATGTTATTTACACCTGAAGAAGCGTAGTTTATCTACGTGAAAGCGCTTGTGTTTTTATGGAACAATAAAAGACGTTTTTTTCATTCATTTGGCTTTTCCATGTGGTGACTCCAGTTTGGATCTATTATCTACATTTTTTCTATAAATGTTAAACAAAAAAATCATGTAGGTGCATCCTTAAATGAAGTAAAATCTAAAAAACTAATCTTCCTATCATAAAAATTCATTGTAAAATTAAAAAAAATCCACTTTTTATATAATTCAAAAAAATCTTTTACTCTATCAATAGAGTCATTCCAAATAATCAATAAATCATCTAAAATAAGCAACTACATCTTCATAAAATCCACACTTGAACACAGAATTCATTCCCCGAAACTGTAAAACAATATTTGCAAATATGGCTGCACCCATAGCCACACCCTTTATTTCTTTCTAATAATCACCCTCAAAATAAAGTTTTTACACAGAACTATCTACATTAGATCAACTAAAAGTTGTACCTTAGTCTGTTCAATTTGTGTTCTGTTATATAAAGCCTCCCAGAACCAGTCTAACCTCTGTTCATATAGAATAACTAAAAACAAATCCTTAACATCTATAGTTACTAAAACAACACTTCTATCAAATTTTATCTTAGTGAGCTCACTCAAAGAATGACAGGAATCCTTCAGCACATGTTTTTTATCATCAAAAATGTTTAGGGGACTTGTCAACAAGTTTAGCATTGAAGAGAACTAATGATTTCACTATAAAACCTACACTTCTAATTTTCCATCAACCTGAGGAAAAATTATTTGAAGTCTGCTTGGGCTATAAACGTTCCTATGCAAACATTTACAGGCAAAAATCCTAATTTTTCTAGATTTTGTTGCATATTTGGGAGCCATGCATATATCCTCCCATTATTTCTATTTTAATTCCAGTTTTCAATTTGCAGTGCATCAACATATTATTTGCCCATCTTACTATATTTGTTTGCTCTCCACCCCAATCATAAGTATACATACTATGGTTAAATGCATGCTTGTCAGGTCACCAAAGGTAGTTTTGGTGAATGCAAAAAAATGGAAATCTGTTCACCAAAACTATTTTTGCCAACATAGAAGATTGCCTTTTTCTCCACTGTTGTGTGACCTCAGAGTTGGTGTTTATAATTCTGGGAGTGTGAGGGTGCAGGGGGATTCCCCACCCCCCACTGAAGGTGGTTTCAGTGAACTGTTTTCGATTTGTTTGCTTTTGGCAAAAATACCTTTGGTGAGTTGGCATACAGCCATTTAAATGAGGTGTTGAATTCAAATGCCCTAGCCATGTCTAAAATGACCGTATCTACTGGTAAGTTAATATCTAAAGTACCCACCCCTGGCATGTGAAAAGTGACTAGCTTTGCAATACATAAGTCACCGTGACTGCAACTGTGCTGATTTATATACATGATTGTTTAACCATTACCTACTATTTCTTTCAACAAAAAACGCTGAACACATTTCCCTACAATATTAGTGAAGCTTATAGGGCTGTATTTACTCAGAACACTGACATTTCCCTCTCATAACCATGGTCTACGAGTCATTCAGTCCGAGGTACTGAAATAAGCAATATTTGTAGAACTTGTTGAAAGCCAGCCTATTAACAGAATGACACCTTCATTGTTGAGCTTTCATATGAACAGCCAGCAGCTCTCCGAAAACAAACACTTTCACAGGGGTAAGGGGGTAAGCCATCCACCAACAGAAAATGTGAGAAAGAGCAAGGAGAGAGAGGTTTTTTTTGGCTCCCTGTGATTCATTCCTTACAGTGTACCTCAGTGCCCCTGTCCATTTCTGGGTCTGCCAGCCTGTCCTTCCACCCCTGGACTATGTCCAATTCAGGACTGGGGCCAGGAGAGCAATTAAGGGCATCCTATGGGGAGGTGCCTTCAACTGCTTTCACTGGGAGAGCTTTCATTTTATGACCCACCACTGGCTTTCCCTTTTGCTGCAATCTCTTGTACATCTCAGAGTTGGGAGTGCAATAAGCAAATGATGACATATCAGTGCACCTCAACAAAAGCTCAGCCAAGGTACCCCACCATTCACCTCTTTGTATCACACCACACTCTTATATTCTCACCCTCCACCATGGATTGTATGAAGAGCATATGCATGAGAACTCCCCCCACTCCCACATGGTACTGCTCATCCCTCCCTGCCACTCTGTCAGTCACTGAGCCACTAATCAAACCTGAGGAGACCTGGTTGTAGTTAAGCCTTTTTCCCTCTAAGCTACTGGAGCAGCTAACAGAGTGGGAATGCAGGTGAAGAAGTAGGCTAGATTTTCAGGGCTTCACATTGTTATAAAGCAAATGCAACCTGAAGATCAAGAAATGACAGCGATACGACAGGAATACAACTACAAGTTAATGGAGAAAAAAGGATAAGGGAAGTGGGAAAATTCATCGTAGGATGATACTGATATCCCAGAGGAAATGGAAGGACCAAAACAATATATTACAAAGAATGATCTACAGGAATACAAGCAGGTAGAAGAGTAGGCTTGTCATGCAGGAGCTGAGAATGGAGGAGGAGGTCTTGAAATATATAGGAGTTTAAGGATGTTAGGACCAGTGTGGGATGTGGGTTCTACCTGACATAGTCGAAACCACACAACACCGACAACCACATCACCGACACCACATATTCGACAGTCCATAAACACGAAACCACACATAACCGACAACGAAATAACCGACGGTACACAAACACGAAACCCCATACACTGCACACACCACAATAACAATTAAAAACAAAACACATCCCCATTCCACAAACCACACACACAACACAAGCACACCAAAATCCTTACAAGCCCACACTAAACCTTACCCTAACCCTAAGGTCTCGCACACTTACCTACCCCCTAACCCTAACTCACTTAACCACATCGCCCTAACCCTAACTCACTTAACCCACCCTAAACCTAACCCTAACTCACTTAACCCACCCCTATCGCTCCCTAACCCTAACTCACTTAACCCACTAACCCTAACTCACTTAACCCCTATCCCCACAGACCGTCAATCTCCACACTTACCTGCATACTCACACAGCCTTTCCCCATGTCGGCATCCCCGGCGTTGGTGTTGTCATCCGGTCTTCTGCATTGTCGATGTTCTGCCACAATTCCGCTGTCGGTCTTCTGCGCTGTCGACGAAGTCAGGTAGAACCGGGATGTGACATCTGTGTACCAGGTGCATTATTTCAACCTGTCTGAAAAAAGAGGAAACAAAAGTAAATAGTTGCGAAGAGATGAATGTGTGGGTGGTACATATTTTCTGGTCCCATAATTGAGCTAGAAAGCTTTAGAATACTGCATACCAAGGAGAGGATTGAGAAGATGTGTCCATCATGCAAAAGAAGCAGGGCAGAGAAGACCCATATGACCCTATCACATAAAAAAGAAGAGCATACAAATATTTAGTTTGCCAAGTTCGGCATACAGGGACATTGCATACTCACTACCCTTGAAGTAAGGATGGTTTTCCACATCCAAATTCATATTTATGCATAAATACCCTTCCTCCCAGCCACTATATGATGTCTCCTTCCCAGCAATCACCTTCTGTGAAGGAATGAATGGGCTATATGAGGAAGAACAATGGAGGGTCAGCAAGAGAAGTAAGCCCTCCTCCACAAACAAAAAATGAAATGAGAGCAAATCATTCAAAAGAAATAGAATTCAGCATAGCAGATGTGACTGTGTGAAAGGCCGAGTCAAAGGAATATAATTGATAGTAATAATATAATTAAATTAGTGCCAGCTTCTAAATCTAGATCAGATATGGTGTTTGTGCTGTCTAACGGACAAGATACTTTGTGAATTCACTTGGTATATACTAATAAAAAGAAGTTTAAAAAGTAAAGCCTTAATCATATATATATATATATATATATACACATACATACCTCTTCCCATAAGTGAAGCACATCTATCTCAAAAAGCTGCATGATCTTCGCTATTTTAAAGTTTCTTTTTGTTATTTTGTTTTATGATCATGTGAATAAGTCTTTTACTTTGAGTGTGCCAAAGCATGATGCATTTTCTAAAGGAATAAAACAACCCTGATATGCATCAGATTGTGGACCATAGGTCAAGCAGTTGTACCTTCTTAGCGAAAAGGATCTCTGGGAACAATAATAATAAGCTTGAAATACACTGAATGTTTTTTTTTTAAGCTGCAACAACAACTAAGTGCTACCTCAATTGCCTGTTATGTAGTATAAAAGCAATACACCTTGCTGTCTTGATTGCATTATATCCGGATTGCAGGTTCCTCTGTCCTATATGCACATCTCTTTCTTTTTATATTTAGGCATGGGCTGTCAGATTGTGTACTTGAGAGAAAAGAGATGCACAGCATGGGAACAGTTTTGTAGAAAATATCAGCAATTCTGAAAAGAAGAAAAGCAGTCTACACCACTTAATGTGTGCCCCAAGAAACACTGACTGCTGGCTCATTGATTGCCAGATACATGCAGAAAAAGCAAAGTGATAGTAAACTGAAATGAATCACAGAAACATCATTGTACTGACAGTGATATGTTTTTTTTGAAACAGTTGTCTGATAAGCCCCATTCATGGAAAGATGCGGAACCAAGTCATAACCATTTTGTAAATTATTTTGAACACAATACATATTATACTGAATTCACACTTTTTCAGAAGCCAGGGGTCAGTTTTTATAAGTCACAGATTCCCAGAAACTAGGTAAATCACAAACTAAAATTAATACATAAGGTATATTTTAAATAATGGAGAACTACTTCAGGCAGACAGGTAGGTAAAACATATCATGAAGCTGGGAAGTTTGGTGATTCCATTATTAAGCTCTATACCTCACAGCTCTAGTCTAGGATTCACTCCTGATCTCTGATCAGTATGTCTAACCAACATCTGTATGTTTTTGTACCCTCTGGGTACTCCAATTTCATCCCACTTCCCAAAAAGAAGTTGGATAACTGGCAACTTTATATTGTCAACTTCGTATTTATCCCTACCATTACCCTCCAGGGTATGGCTGAAAAGGGTCCAAGATAGACCAATTCACTTAGTAAACAAATTAGTGTGTGAGGGCTTTGATCCCAAAGAAAATGACCAAGAGTGACAATTCAGTCAACAGACATGCAAACATTTTTTTTTTTTTTTTTTTTTTTTTTTTTACTTAAATCCATTTGAAATATTGTATGCTCCAGAACAGGTAAGGACATTTCCTCTGTAGTGGTCTGTTTTGTGTTCCTAATGCAGGGCCTCTGCTCTGTCCTTGTACTGAAGAAAACTGTCACTGTCCTGAAGTGCCCAGATTCTGTTCCTACAGAGTAGTGCCTCTGGAATTTAATTACTATTTCCACGACTTGTTTCCTGTACTGTAGTGCCTCTCCTCTCTCTATAACATAGTTCCTATGTTCTGTCCTCACATCTCATTGGTATTGCTGCCCTTGCTATTCAGTGAATTCAGCATACCTTCATTCTGCAATGAATGGGGTTGCCATCTAGCTCCACTGCTTCCTTGACTGTCC
>NC_056741.1:1313394213-1313416713 GCF_019279795.1 Protopterus annectens | reverse complement strand
ATGTTGTGCTATAAAAGTTAGTTTCAAGGCAGCAAGGAGACAAGATATCTAGAGCTAGGAGTTTCTTTCTATTGTCTTGAAACAGAAATAAATACTAGATTTAAAATATAAAAGTGTTTAACTGTTTTATGACTTCCAGTTCTAGGCAAACTTCTGAGATATATGTACTTCTCACACAGAGATGCTAAAAATTCTGTTGGTATATGTTAGCCTGGGAACTGAATGCAGGTGACAAATAGTCATGTTATCCAGGTGACCCAGCAGTAATGTTTTGATATTAATTTGGGAACGCTTTCATTTTGTATTTGTCTTTGGACCTGGAAACATCCATCTTGTGCACTTCTGCCTTGCTAATAGTAAGTAAAAAGGGTACAGTGATTTCTCTTAGATATAGATAGGAATACAGTGAAGATTAGTTTAGATGTTTTCTGTGTTTATTTGAGGCTGTCCTGCAATGTTGTTTTAAAATATTTCCTGTGATTCTGAACTCTGAAGTGACTGTGTCTGTTACTGAGTATTGTCTTGTTCTTTTATTATTTATTATTAAATATATTTAAACTGTTTAATTGTGGATGGTTTATTTAGAGATATTTAAGCTCTGAGAGTACTTGCATATGTATTTGGTGACACTGTATATGCCACTCCTAAATACTCTTGGCCTTGATCACACTTACCATATGGATAATAGTAACATCACACAGTAGGACTGGTCACCCTTTGGAAAGGGCCTTATAGAAGCCGATAAACAGCTGTTTGGTGGCAGTGATAACTACCTTTTACTGTGGGCAGAAGGGGGCATACCTATTAAACCCTTGCCTGCCTTTCCCAGGAGAATGTGTGTGTTTGTATATAAATCAAATCTAAAAGTGTGTGTGTGTGTGTGTGTGTGTGTGTGTGTGTGTGTGTGTGTGTGTGTGTGTGTGTGTGTGTGTGTGTGTGTGTGTGTGTGTGTGTGTGTGTGTGTTAGTTACTTGGGCAGGGACATGAAGCACTGGTTGGACAGAGAGGGTGCTGAATGTTTTGGCTAGACCACTCGGCTGAGATCTTCACCCTAAAGCTGTGCCAGTGGGGAGTCTTATTGGAGATCTGGAGAAAGAGGGAAAAACCAGCCCCAGACTGACTGTGATCTCTGTGTATGTACTTATCATCCTCCCAATGTGGATGCCCCTCACTTGTGCTAGTGGTGAGGATTGAGGCTCCTTGATTACTGGGCCAGTGCAGGGGCATCACAAAAACAAGTAAATGGCAGACTTGTAGCTGAGGCTACAACATATGCCAGGAGAGAATTAGAGATTTCATTATACACACCCAAGGAAAAGAAAGGAAAGGTAACATGAAATACCTTTAAATGCAATGCCAGTGTGAATATGACACATGGAAAAAATGGTTGCAGAAGACATATGCATGGAAAAGAGCTGACTAAACTAAAGCAAGAACAAGAAATGTGGCAGTGATTTCTAAAAACAGGAACTTTTCTGTAACTTTTTTGCACCAAAGAGCTTTAGCAGTGAAATAGTGTACATTTTAAGTGCTTAAAATGCAGGCAAGAGATCTTAGTGGGCAACATGCAACCAAAGCCAAAGATTAGGTGAAAACTGCTGTGAGAATAAAAATAGAAAAATATGCTTCACAACATCAGTTATTCATTGTCTATTGAACACGTATTATTATGTCTACTTCTCTATGGAAGCGATTTTCTGTATGTATTTTACCCACTGGTTTAATATACAATGACACACACACACAACTGATACATAGATCATTTGGTTAGCTGTCTCGTCTTCAAAATCCATTCCCTAATGTAATGCTGCCTGTAGGCACACATCCACAGGCTGTCAGGCAGTGGCATCAATATGATTATAACAACATAAGCAGCTTTGTCACTGTTTTACCACAAGGATGACTGATAGTTTTATCAGTGCATGCACTGGTAAAAGAGAGTTGAGTGTCTGCAAGTTTTAGCCATCCTTACTACTAAGTGTATAAAGCTGACAAGAAGCCCGTTAAAGTGTTCACAGAGTAAAAGGCATTCCTTCTACTGTACCATTTGATGGAAAAGCAAAAGTATTTCTGTATCCAGAGGATGGGAAATGCTTCTGTCAGTGCACAGACCAAAAGAAGGAACACAATTCTATCACAACAACAGGAAAGGACATATTCCCATAGCATTCCAAGGAGAAGGGAGGCAACTGTGCCACTCTGGTTGCAGCAGTATCAGACAGACCTTCTGTTAGTAGTCAGTAGTCAGTGAGAAGAAGGATACAGATAAAAAAAAAAAAGATTGCAATGTCAAGATGGCAGAAAGGCAGACACCAGACTTCCAGACTGCAGCAGATTATACAGGTTATCTAGTTGTAGAAACAGACCAAGAAAATCTCAAAGCTTCATTCATTGAAGCATATCATATAATGTACCATCTCCATCTCACATTAGCCACATGTTGAGGTTTTAGCCAAATATTCAATTTCTTAAGTTCAAGAAACCATTAAACATCACAGGCGTGGCAGTCAAATAATTAATACACTGTCATGTGACAGTTTCTTTCAGCAATGCTCTGTACAAAAAACATGCATCCACTAGCTAAGGTACAGAACCTTCATCCACTAGCTAAGGTGCAGAACCTTCATCCACTAGCTAAGGTACAAAACCATCGTCCACTAGCTAAGTTACAAAACCTTCATCCACGAGCTAAAGTACAAAAGCATCATCCACGAGCTAAGGTACTAAACCATCATCCACTAGCTAAGGTACAAAAGCGTGATCCACAAGGTAAGGTACAAAAGCATCATCCACAAGCTAAGGTACAAAACCATTATCCATGAGCTAAGGTACTAAACCGTCATCCACGAGCTAAGGTACAAAAGCATCATCCACAAGCTAAGGTACAAAACCATTATCCACAAGCTAAGGTACTAAACCGTCATCCATTAGCTAAGATACACAAGCATCATCCATGAGCTAAGGTACAAAAGCGTGATCCACAAGGTAAGGTACTAAACCATCATCCACTAGCTAAGGTACAAAAGCGTGATCCACAAGGTAAGGTACTAAACCGTCATCCACGAGCTAAGGTAGAAAAGCATCATCCACAAGCTAAGGTACAAAACCATTATCCATGAGCTAAGGTACTAAACAGTCATCCCCGAGCTAAGGTAGAAAAGCATCATCCACAAGCTAAGGTACAAAACCATTATCCATGAGCTAAGGTACTAAACAGTCATCCCCGAGCTAAGGTACAAAACCATTATCCACGAGCTAAGGTACTAAACCGTCATCCATTAGCTAAGATACACAAGCATCATCTATGAGCTAAGGTACAAAAGCGTGATCCACAAGGTAAGGTACTAAACCATCATCGATGAGCTGAGGTACAAAAGCATCATCCACGAGCTAAGGTACAAAAGCGTCATCCATGAGCTAAGGTACAAAACCATTATCCACGAGCTAAGGTACTAAACCATCACCCACTAGGTAAGGTACAAAAGCGTCATCCATGAGCTAAGGTACTAAACCATTATCCATGAGCTAAGGTACTAAACCATTATCCATGAGCTAAGGTACTAAACCATCACCCACTAGGTAAGGTACAAAAGCATCATCCACAAGCTAAGGTACTAAACCGTCATCCATTAGCTAAGATACACAAGCATCATCCATGAGCTAAGGTACAAAAGCGTGAACCACAAGGTAAGGTACTAAACCATCATCCACTAGCTAAGGTACAAAAGCGTGATCCACAAGGTAAGGTACTAAACCGTCATCCATGAGCTAAGGTACAAAAGCATCATCCACAAGCTAAGGTACAAAACCATTATCCATGAGCTAAGGTACTAAACAGTCATCCCCGAGCTAAGGTAGAAAAGCATCATCCACAAGCTAAGGTACAAAACCATTATCCATGAGCTAAGGTACTAAACAGTCATCCCCGAGCTAAGGTACAAAACCATTATCCACGAGCTAAGGTACAAAAGCATCATCCACAAGCTAAGGTACTAAACCGTCATCCATTAGCTAAGATACACAAGCATCATCCATGAGCTAAGGTACAAAAGCGTGATCCACAAGGTAAGGTACTAAACCATCATCCACGAGCTAAGGTACTAAACCATTATCCATGAGCTAAGGTACTAAACCGTCATCCACGAGCTAAGGTACAAAAGCATCATCCACAAGCTAAGGTACAAAAGCATCATCCACAAGCTAAGGTACTAAACCGTCATCCATTAGCTAAGATACACAAGCATCATCCATGAGCTAAGGTACAAAAGCGTGATCCACAAGGTAAGGTACTAAACCATCATCCACTAGCTAAGGTACAAAAGCGTGATCCACAAGGTAAGGTACTAAACCGTCATCCACGAGCTAAGGTACAAAAGCATCATCCACAAGCTAAGGTACAAAACCATTATCCATGAGCTAAGGTACTAAACAGTCATCCCCGAGCTAAGGTAGAAAAGCATCATCCACAAGCTAAGGTACAAAACCATTATCCATGAGCTAAGGTACTAAACAGTCATCCCCGAGCTAAGGTACAAAACCATTATCCACGAGCTAAGGTACTAAACCGTCATCCATTAGCTAAGATACACAAGCATCATCTATGAGCTAAGGTACAAAAGCGTGATCCACAAGGTAAGGTACTAAACCATCATCCATGAGCTAAGGTACAAAAGCGTGATCCACAAGGTAAGGTACTAAACCATCATCCATGAGCTAAGGTACAAAACCATTATCCATGAGATAAGGTACTAAACCGTCATCCATTAGCTAAGATACACAAGCATCATCCATGAGCTAAGGTACAAAAGCGTGATCCACAAGGTAAGGTACTAAACCATCATCCACTAGCTAAGGTACAAAAGCGTGATCCACAAGGTAAGGTACTAAACCGTCATCCACGAGCTAAGGTACAAAAGCATCATCCACAAGCTAAGGTACAAAACCATTATCCATGAGCTAAGGTACTAAACAGTCATCCCCGAGCTAAGGTAGAAAAGCATCATCCACAAGCTAAGGTACAAAACCATTATCCATGAGCTAAGGTACTAAACAGTCATCCCCGAGCTAAGGTACAAAACCATTATCCACGAGCTAAGGTACTAAACCGTCATCCATTAGCTAAGATACACAAGCATCATCTATGAGCTAAGGTACAAAAGCGTGATCCACAAGGTAAGGTACTAAACCATCATCCATGAGCTAAGGTACAAAAGCGTGATCCACAAGGTAAGGTACTAAACCATCATCCATGAGCTAAGGTACAAAACCATTATCCATGAGATAAGGTACTAAACCGTCATCCATTAGCTAAGATACACAAGCATCATCCATGAGCTAAGGTACAAAAGCGTGATCCACAAGGTAAGGTACTAAACCATCATCGATGAGCTGAGGTACAAAAGCATCATCCACGAGCTAAGGTACAAAAGCGTCATCCATGAGCTAAGGTACAAAACCATTATCCACGAGCTAAGGTACTAAACCATCACCCACTAGGTAAGGTACAAAAGCGTCATCCATGAGCTAAGGTACTAAACCATCATCCATGAGCTAAGGTACAAAACCATTATCCATGAGCTAAGGTACTAAACCGTCATCCACGAGCTAAGGTACAAAAGCATCATCCACAAGCTAAGGTACAAAACCATTATCCACAAGCTAAGGTACTAAACCGTCATCCATTAGCTAAGATACACACGCATCATCCATGAGCTAAGGTACAAAAGCGTGATCCACAAGGTAAGGTACTAAACCATCATCCACTAGCTAAGGTACAAAAGCGTGATCCACAAGGTAAGGTACTAAACCATCATCCATGAGATAAGGTACTAAACCGTCATCCATTAGCTAAGATACACAAGCATCATCCATGAGCTAAGGTACAAAAGCGTGATCCACAAGGTAAGGTACTAAACCATCATCCACTAGCTAAGGTACAAAAGCGTCATCCATGAGCTAAGGTACAAAACCATTATCCATGAGATAAGGTACTAAACCGTCATCCATTAGCTAAGATACACAAGCATCATCCATGAGCTAAGGTACAAAAGCGTGATCCACAAGGTAAGGTACTAAACCATCATCCACGAGCTAAGGTACAAAAGCATCATCCGTGAGCTAAGGTACAAAACCATTATCCACGAGCTAAGGTACTACACCGTCAACCACTAGCTAAGATACACAAGCATCATCCACGAGCTAAGGTACAAAAGCGTCATCCACGAGCTAAGGTACTAAACCGTCAACCACTAGCTAAGGTACAAAAGCATCATTCAAGAGCCACGGTATAAACCGTCATTATTATCATTCTATAAATGCTAGATGAAATTGTCAGCTGACACTGGTTCATCTGCAGATGGGGAACTACAGTTATTTCACCACAACTTCAATGAGTCAATTTGAACACATTTTAGAAAGAAACTATTCAGAAGCTTCTTATGCAGCACAGAAAGGCACATTAGAGGGTGGGCTATTAAGGATCTTCCAATGCACAATTTTATTGGTTAGATCATTTGAGACACTTCATGAGATGTTAGCAAACCACTAATAACCCACTATCTGCTATACTTTACTGGTTTAATAACTGCCTCCACATGATGCCCTATTGTTTAAGTAATCTATATTTTGTTACACATTTTCAGAGTACAGAACTTTTGAATTGTTCTATTTTGTTAGTCATTTTGGGTTGTGCTGGAAGCAGTAAAAGAGTTTGCAGTTGCCTTTTGCCATTCGCAATAGCAAATGCTGATGTGATGCATGTATGTACATAAATGATGTGCACATTACATCTGCTCCTTGGAGCACACGGCCCACATTCAAATAACAGTACACTCACATAATGAAACTAATTTTAAACAGATCACTGTACTTTTCACTTTCACACACTGATATTTAATCATTAGACAGGAATGAAAACCTCAATGGAAAAGAGGTGATGCATTTCATATCAGCTATCCTAAAGTTGTATAATGACGAGGGGAGTGGAAAGAAGGTTTTAAACCTGTGCATACCATGAAACTAACAACTTTTTAAAATTCTCAGTAAACACACATATGGTGTATGACAGTTCTGGAAGTGCTACTCATTCTGTGAACTCCCAGCATGATTTGAGTATCTGAAGAGATCAATAGCTATGCCCGACTGCTGTTCTGACAGCTGGAAATTAGTATTACAAGCTCATTCTTAGGTTTGCAGCTTTCCTGTATTAAATGGTAGAGAGAGAGAGAAACAGAATGGATACGTGCATGCATGTAGACAGGTTCACCTGCAGAGACCCACACTACCGTACAGAAATGGTCAGCTAACTCCATTTTTTTAACTCTTACAAAATCTTGTTTTGAGCAATTCCCTTACAGAAATGTCAACAGCCAAATAAAAGTCACATTTTCAAGCTTAATAAAGTGGAAGGTGAAACATTTTTTTTCCCGACAATGCTGGGGAGAATATTTTAAATGAGTGTTCAGTTCTGCAGTTATTAAAAAAGTGAGAAAAACATTTCTAATCATAATCAAAGACTTTCATCGGCTACAAATCATAAGACCAAGCCAAGGCATGTCTCTTCCTATGAACTAGTTCTAATTTCAGACCCTTTGCAATCACTGTTTTTTTGCTAGGTAGACTACTTATGTTATTATTTATTATTATTTTATTACTTATATTATTTTCTGTTCAAACATCATTGTTTTAAGCTGGGTTAGAGTACTACAGGCACCTCTTTTTTCAGGGTAACCTAGAAGTACTGACTAGTTGTGTATGTTACTCAGAGGTACACAGTATGTTAGCGAAGCAAGAAAGAATCAAGTCTCTACCTAAGCAATGACGTTTAATAGCAGTTCACAGCTATAAATCTCTGTGCTATGCATTTTGTCTTTTTAAGTGATTGCAATAAAGTAACTTGATATTGTAGTTTTGTCACTCTCCACTATTTTTTTTTTTTTTTATTATTTTCTCCAAGTCTTTTGGGTTGCTAATACCATGACGGGAATGGAACCCATTCTTAAGTCAAAGTATGATTAAAGTTCATGAAATTAGCATTGTTTCATTCTTTGATATTAGCTAGAAGTGTTCTTTGCAGTGCCTGCAATGTGTCCAGAATTGACTCCTCCTGCAATTCATACAGTTACATGTATCATTAGCATATCAAAGTATGGTTGTAAATTCTTTTGTACAAGACCCATTGCTCCTACTACTATTGGAACTGTCTGGGTATCCTCCTTCCACATTGCTCTCATTTCAGCCTGCAAACCCTGGTATTTTATGACTTTGCGTCTCTTTGTACATAAGACACTATAGCCACTGGATGTAACAATTTCAATGATCAATGCTACTTTTTTTTCTTTTCCTGGATTACTATATCTGGGTTTCTCGCATCTCTTTTTGAACTGTTGGTAATGGATGATCCCACACAATTTGTATAATGCTTTGTGGCTCATGTTTCCAATGTTTTTTTCTGCTACTTTAATATTATAATGTTTGCACAATCCTCAATGCAACAGTGTTGCCACATTATTATGCATTTTAGGACACAGTCCTTCTGTCATTATTATATCAGAACCAGCAACAAGATGTGCAACTGTTTTCATTTCTGTTTTATGAAACCTACATTTGTCTGTTTCTACCACATGTTCAATGGACTTTGTAAAGGAACACGTATGTAGTCCACTATCTTGGGCTAGCAATGTTAACCTTTTATCTTTTGGTTTAAATTTCTCCTTAACTCCTGTCAACATGAAGTTGTTCCAAGAGCTTTCTGTATTTGCAACTATATTTTGCATTTTTTTACATTTCTTGCCTTGTCATCTGATCCTTGCCACACTATAATGCCTTTCAGCATATATACATACACACACACACACACACACACACATATATATATATATATATATAGTAGATCGAACTTTTAAATGTTCGAAACCCATATGGTCAAGACCATAACATCGAACATTTGAAAGTTCAAACACTGAATAAAAAAAAAAAAAACCTAAATGAGCATAGCAGGGGGCAACCCCCCTGCACCCCGCTCCCCCTGCTACTTAAATACACCAACTCCGAGATCGCACTACATTGCAGAAAAGGGAACTTTTCCCATTCTGGACTGTATGGGGATCTCCATTCAGTCTATTCGAACTTTTAAAAGTTCGATCATATGGTCTCAGCCATATGAGCTTTTAAAAGTTTGATCGACTGAAGGGGACCCATATATATATATATATATATGTATATATATATATATATATATATATATATATATATATATATATATATATATATATATATGTACATAGGGTCTATATATCATTTTATCTAATTGCTGTTTAGCGAACAGCAATTCATCAAACCTCTATTTAGAGAATGGCATTTCAGTGAATGACAAAATCTTTTGTACTGTAAGTAAGCACTTGGCCAACACCACAACTTTGCTCTACACATATAGTTAGGGGGAGTGTAGAGATGGGTTTGATTTTGTGTGGTTCCTGTTCCGGTGTGCCTTTGGGGAAGTCTATATATATATATATATATATATATATATATATATATATATATATATATATATATATATATATACACACACACACACACACACACACACACACATATATATATATATATAAATATGTGTGTGTGTATAGATGTAATGACATACTAGTATGGCATGCTATGCATAAAAATGTTAATCATGGATGCCATGCTTATGAGATTGTTCTGGTAAGACCTCAGTGCACTTTTGTTACAAATCCTGTGATGATTTATTTCTTGACTTTCTGTGTGTGTTTGGGGAAAAGGGGAGTGTCTATTCTGAAGAAGTCATTGTTTGTGAATAGGTTTCTGCAATGTGTATTTGAGGAGAATAATCTGTTAATGACATTTGAGGTGTTTGAGGTAGAGACCTAGGCTGGGGCATCACCGGAAGTGTTAAACGTCCTTACGGAGTGTTTTGAACAACTTGAAGCTGATTTTTTTAAAACTAAAATGTCTACAAACCCAAAGACTACACTTTGAAGTCTGTATTCAACGTAGGATTATTCCAAGAGGCCTAAGTGTACTTTAGATGCCGACAACAGGTTCTACCTATCTAGAGTTGTTGTTCAAGTGGCAAAAACTCAGTCTGGAGGTCAGTATTAAGTACATGATTTTACTTAATGAGTTCTTCTTTCCTGGAGAACTGTTATTGAGGGAGAAGTAGATCAAGAACTCACAAAACTTTATTTATACTAATTTTCCTGCAGTTACTGTAGGTAGATTAACAGAGCGACTGTTAGACAATTTTTTTTGTATGAGAAGAAGCTACTTGAGCAGAAATGCTCTAAAGTACGGAGGGACACAGTGGATTTTAAAAACGGTTGAGTCTTCTCTTGGCCGAGGACAGAATTTAATAGAAATGACAGTGCTAATTTTAATAGAAACAACAGTGTTAATATTGCTAGTTATACCAATTTTAATAGCTCTTCTATTTTGTCTACAGAGAATAATGGAGTTGTAGGTGTTGTGAATTTAAATCGAAGGCCCAGTCCCAATGTTCATTTACCTGTAACCATTTCTATTACTCATGATGTGGATGTTAACCAGGGCACACAGATAGTGGGTAGTGTGAATATAGGTAATGATTTACAAGACCACACTGACTGTACTAATGATACTTGGAAATACACAACCAACTACTTCAGTACAGACTATACCCACCCTTCAAACAAATGCCACATTTCAACCACTCCCAGTTCCTTCAGTCAGAAGGAAGGAGCCCTCTTTGGTGGGTGTACACAGGTTTACCCCTTTCCACATAGACGAACAGCACAGAGGAGGGAGGAACAGATCCATGAGTCAGGGCAGGCAGAAAAGGAAAGCCTCATGAGGAGAATTTACGGGACAAACACTGAAGAAGATGTGGGACAAAGTCCTGAGGCATTAGTTTGGAATCTCTCAGACAGGGTGTTATCCGAGGATGAAATAGAGATTCTTAACAGGGGTCTATCATTTATACCTTCAGTTAGGAGTCAAATCACAGACACTACTGTAGATGTGAGGTTGTTTAGTCGGAATGTCCAGCTTAAATTGGACTATGGTATTTCCTCTAAGGACACTCTGCATAATAAGATTTTTAAAAAAACCTAGTACTTATGTACCAGTATTACATCCCCTACTAGATGCCTTTACGAAAATGGTAGAGGATGATTTACACACCCTAGATCAGAATAACAGGAAGAAGAAGTGGTATGGGAATTTAACCCCAGACTGAGAATAGTTTTGAATAATCTAAGGGATGATAAGAACCTTATTATCAGACCAGCTGATAAAGGTGGACCCATAGTGGTGTTTAATAGTGTTGATTATTTACAAAAAATGACTCTTGTTAAGTGACTGTGATTTTTATGAAATTATTAGTTAGAATAAAGTTGAAGTAAGGTGCATAACATATCATATACTTTGCAAGATTTATTACTCAATCAGGTTATAGATGAAGACCTGTTTATTTTTTTACGTGTGATAGATCCCTTGATTCCAGTAAACTCCTTGTAAACTCCTCACATTCTTAGATAACCTATGGATACAATGCTTAGATACTGGGACTGAAAAGCACTTAGCAGAGGCCTTGATATCTTATATTGCTGTAACACTTTTATATAGTTACTTTAATGTATGCAGACATATGCCATGTTAAAGTCCAAAATAATAATAATCATAATTATTAATAATAATAATAATAATAATACAATAACAACAACAAATAACCATGCAGAGAGCACTGGCAATCTCCCATGACCTCTTCAATATCTGTGCATGGAGCTGATTCCCTGTTCCACAACCAAGACACAAAATCCACATTCTTTTTCCTGAATCAAAAGATCAATCTTCAACACCCCAACATTTGTTTTTTTCTCAAGAGTGAGATACCTTTATCAATAAAAACATCATTATGTCAACTGCTTTGAAAATGGGGGCCCTTAGCAAGTTTTCATTCCAGAGGTACTGTCCTAGCCTTCAACACCATAGTAATAAGCCATGTTAATCATGACATTTCAAAGGATTTTTAATATTCTATCTTGGTATTATCCACTCTGCAAGCTTGCTACAGTAAAAAAACTGTTTAACTATAGTATCGGCCACTTATATCCAGAAGGATCTTCTTCCACTGTCAAGTTTCTGCACTGCCTTTCCAGATGAAGTAATGTCTATCAGAGTTAAAACTTCCTTAAAGTATGTCTTACACTTCTCAACAATGTGTCCAGATGAGGTAATGTTTTCTCCAGCCTTGTAGAAAACAGCCCTGGCAATACCACCCCCCCCCCCCGACACATCAAGTAGCTTGACAGAAGCACTCCGAGGTCATCTGAAAGTCATTCTTCATGATCTTACCAAATTCTCCTTATATCTTGGCTACTGCTTTTGAAAATGCTGCAGCAGCTGCTTGTTTGGAACCTACTACATAAATCCAGAGACACACTTTACAGCGCTGCACAAAAGACCTCTTTCTTTAACACAGCAGCTTCAGTAAGCCCTGCTGACTACCAACAGGTCCTAGCTTTACAACAATTATAATCTCTGACTATCTTTTTCACACACAAAGCTCCTCAGTAGCCCTTTAGGTATTGCACTCTTGAAAAAGGTCCATTCAGACACAATCACTCTGACCTACTCAAGTATATCAGAGAGGTTCTCCTGAAGGTGAAATCCAAAATCATTACATGCAGAAGCATCAGTTAGTTGTTCCTAGGGCAACCTAACTAGGATGCCTGAAGTTGTTGAGTCTGTTCATCCTCCACTCCAGTTTTTGACCAAACTCATCATCCTATCTTCCTCTTGGCATTTAGGAAAACTCAAACAAAGGTGAGTAACAGACTCTTCCCGAATGTATGTCTTGCCTTTCCACCAGTTCATGATTTCATAGGCAAGATATCAAGGCTCAGCCAAGATTTGGACAGCATCCAGTCTTAGGATATAAAGGCTACATTTTTGGTGTTTGCAAATGATGCTGTCCTCTTAGCATTGGGTGACTGTGATCTTTAGCATGCAGTGCATTAATATGCTGCTGAGGGAAAAGCAGCACCGCAAAATCAGATTTCACAGATCTCTCCTAGAAGAGAGAGAACCATTTTCTTCAGGTGAGAAGGAACTCATGCCTCAGGTTGAGAAATGTTATATATGTTGAGCACTTGCTCATGTATGAAGATTGATGGTCCTAGAAGACTGATCGATTACAGGGTTCAGTAACAGCAGTACTGCAGATGCTGTACCAGACTGTGGTGGTAAAGAGAGAATTGAGTTAAAGATCAAGCTTCAAACTTAGCAATTAACCGACATTTTCACCTTTATCTATAGTTATAAACTTTGTGTAGTTACTGCAACATAAATGAAGGTCTTTTGCAGGTAACTGCGCTCACTCACTGTGCAAGATTGAGTAGTTTGGCACTCTGGGAGCAGCTTGAAGTACAATCACTATTCCATGTAGCGATGAGTCAGATGAGGTGGTTTGGGCAGCTTGTGAGGAGGCCCCTTATGAACCTCTCATGGGAGGTATGCCAGGCATCACTTAAAAATAAAAAACACAAACACTAAGAAATACTGGTGAGACAATGTCTCTCAGTTTTACTGATATCTGTGGATCCCACGAGATGCATAATGGCACCACTTCTGGAAATTGTGTAGCACGGTCCTGTTTTATCAGTACATACTAATACCCATTGTTAGATTTTAATAGTGGCCTCCACAATGTCTATACCAACATATTTCAATGACACCTGAGTAAAAGACTTTGAAATTAATGGGCTTTTATATCCAGGATGGGGTGCATTTTTTTTTTTTTTGTATCTGGACAAAAAGCATAGACATTTTCTGCCTCTCTCATTATGATTGGCTAATAAAATATGGATAATACTCCTGTCCTAGTTTTGTCCATCCTCACGTGACCTAACAAGTGAATATGGGCTAACTTTATTACCGATTCCCTATAAAGTTTTATCACTGACAAATAATGTATAATTTTCTTCCCTTTATTTATTTACTCTATATAAAAGGTCAACTTTTAAATCAAAATAAAGATGTGATTGGAAGATGCCGTCCATTATCCTTAACCTACAGCTTTGGTTGTATTCTCTCTCTCTAGCGCTATGTTTGTGCTTTTTCTTAATGTTTATATAGATTAAATGTAGGTTCACTGACTCATGCTTACTTTCTTCATTAGTTTATCTTGAGGTGGAATGTATAGCTTTCCTCTGCTCAAAACAATGGCAATGTAGCTTCTTCAATATCCTCCAAAAAAGGGTATCTCTAGACAAAAATCACCTCCTCCCTTAATGTTGTTGCTGTAAGTAGAAAAATCTTGAAAGTTCTGTTTTTCTTTAGGTTTCACTCCCTCTGTGTTTGCATGAGTGGACACTTTGTGTTCCTTTTCAAGGTCACTCTCCATCTGCAAAAGTTAAGAGAACATTGTTTTTTTTCGTGTTTTCCTTATTTGTTGGATAAAGTCTGCTGATACTTGAATTTTCTGATTTACATTAACAGAAGTGAGATAAAAATCTTTGCAGTTTCCTACACTTTCCGTTTTACTTTGCATTATCTTCTCCTTGCTCCGAGGGTTTTCCCTTAAGTGCGCCTCTTCTATTTCCATTCTCTCTGTTTCAGTGCTAACACTTATACATTTCTGTGCAGACTTTTGACTTTTACTGATTCTTGCCTCAGAGTATTATATCAGTTCACTTTCATTTCCTATATAGGCATCTACATTACTGGGTATATTTTGAACTACCATTGGGATAGGCTTGTGGTAACACATAGGATCTTTTTGACTTTCGACTAACCACAACAAAATTCTCTTCTGTTCTGTACCTTCTCTGTTAACTCCTTTCTTCTGGTTCTGATTCACTTTCTTGCCCTCACAACTCCCTGTCCTTATACGGAACTGGATATATTAGACAGTTCCCTTGCCTTTTTTATTAGGTATATCAGCCTGGCACCGCATTGTATCTGTTGACTGCCTGCCTTCCACATTTTTCACAGTACTTTAAAATAGGAAAAATCCTTTTCAGATATGGCAACATGTTTCAAGCCACAGGATATAAACACCTTCCTACAACTACAAAGCAAACTTTGTATATTAAGTGTATTTTATGCCCTGGAACATTTAATTATGATATAAGGAGCATTATTGATTTAGCCACCTGTTTATCCTGCCTGTGTTTTATGTAGGAAAAACTGAAAGAAAGTTAAGGAAAAGAATTAATGGACATTATTATAATATTAAGAACTCATATTCCACATTGTGCAACTATTTTTCATCTTGCAGTGATTTCAATAAATTCTTATTTTTTTTTATAACTGACAATGTGGGTGAAAATACAAGAAGAGGGGTTTGCGAGACCAAGCTTGAACAAAGAGAGCTTATTTGGTGGTTGTGCTTAAATGTTATGGTGAAACCTAGTTTGAGTGATCATGTCTCAGTTTCTAGTACTTTAAATCTAAGATCAACAAAACTATAGGTTATAAAGGATATCATTTTTAATGTGATAATTTAATGGTTTTTAAGTGTTTTTGAATTAATTTACTGCATTCTTAATTGTTTATATAATACTGTGTTCTGTCTAGGTTTTTGATTTTCTATTGGTTAAGTTAACAACATGATTTAAAGCATCATTAGTGCCATCACAAGGACTTTTTTATATATTTTTTATGAATCAATGTGATTGTTTTAGATTCTAATGAAGCCTTCTTGATTATTTGAGACAAAAGTATTTAATATTTCAATAAATCTTTTTTCTGACTGTGGTTGGGATTTGGCATTGTATTATGTTCTCTATTTCCATTAAACTATTTAAATTTCCACGTGAGTGGGCATTTTTTTCTTACCGCATGAATGTAGATTTTTGATTTTACCAGTCTGATGCTTATATATCTACCTTGCAAACTCTAATGATAGTGGTAACTGTTTGTGGGGTCACTATAGGAGTTGGCTGTGACTCGTGAGGGACAGAGAAAGATATTTATGTATTTGGGTTACAAGGGTAATGATGCTTCTAGCATCTAGTATGGTTTGAACTGCTTCACGTCTGCATTTGACTAGATAAGTTATAATGCAACAAGACTATATAGCTGTGGTCTAATTACACTCCATAGGAACAACTTCATCTATCGCATCCCTATCAGTTTTCACATTTCTCCTAGCAGCATTCTTTTTCATATTAGTGTAACAGAATTTAGCTACGTGTCCTCCCCAGTATTTGAAACAAGTTAACCCATTACTTGCTACTTTTTGTTTAAAAATGATGGTATGCTACTACTACAGCTTTAAACTAAGAGACAGGCAATTCAGTTATTAACTTTTCAAAGTTTTGAGGATTACTTTATAATACACAACATTGCCATGGTACTATGCAATATTCATTTAACGCTGTCTACTATTTGACTTTCTAACATTTTCACTTTACTATTAGTGTAAGGTTCTAATCACAACTTTATAATATGTTTAAGTCATGCATCTGAGTTCTTACCAGTTTGTCAAAAATGAAAACTCCAAAACTATATTATATGGCTTGTACCTTAGAATTTATCCCATACCTTGCTAATAGTTCTTTCCTACATTCACCATAGTCTCTATAATCAATCCCCTTCATGTTCATATATGTTTTTAGTGCTCTCTTCTCAGCTGACATGACCGGGGGTTTGTGCATTTTAATCTGTCCAAGTTTCTTTGTGTAACATGTCATTCAAATGACACCAGGCAGGATTCCAGGTCATCTTCCTTACTCATTTTTTTTTTTAAATGAAAGCTCATTTGTAGGAGGTAGCTAGTACATTGGCTAACTCTGCCAACTGTTGTTGCAGTTGTCCCAGTAACTGGTCAGCCTCTGCCTTGTATTCCACAAGTGCTTTCAGTGTTTCCTCCATGACTGTAGTACGAAAACAACATTTTGGGAAATAACAAAGAAAAATATACTTCCTGTAACACACTAGCCATCAGCAGCAGAAATGCCTCAAGGAAACACTAGCAGCTCCATACATGGATATTAGCCCAGAGAGGTTATATACTTGACAGCAGAGGTTTTATGAGGAACTACATGTTTGTAAGTCCTTGGCCAAACTGCCTGTGTTCACATTTTTTATCAGTGAAAGTCTAAAAGACATTGGAGGCAAAACTTTTATATGAAAACAAAGTTTGTCTTGTAGATCCTCAGTAACCAAAGAAATGAAAACGTGCTGGGCTTTCAACAAATAAAATAGTAGCTTAGTTATTTTTCAAGAAAATGTTCAGTCTCATATAGCCTCACAAGTAAACATGCTATTATTACATTGCATGTACATCTGCCTAATGTATCTTCTCTCCTGCAATCTGTTCCACAGAATATCCCAAATCTTTTTCTACTGCCTTTTAAGCATAGACATCACACCTGCAATCCTTTTTAGAAACAAACATACCATGAATATCCAGCATATGCATTTAATGTCCGACTGCTGATGCCTGTTCCTGGTACAAGAAACAAGGAGGGTGACTTGTCATTAATTTGCTTGTTTGTTTACTTATCATTTGCATGAACTGGTCCAATGCCCCTTTTCACGGATGACATTGGTCAAAATAGGCAATACATTAATCCATATAGTAAGCCGAGAAATTAAACATGGCAGAAACAACACAAAACACAATGAATGCAATGCAACTAAAAATGAACCTCATCTAGAGGCATGTTAGCACAAATTAATATAACATATATATATATATATATATATATATATATATATATATATATTTATTTATATATATATATATATATATATATATATATGTATAGGTTCCCTACAGTAGACCGACAGCGCGGAAGATCGACAATCACATCACCGACGCCAGAAGACCAACGGAGCAGATAACTGACAACTTGTAATCCCAATAGTGAAAACACTGACAAGGGAAACGTGTGAGCGCAACTTGGTAAGTGTGCGATAGTGAGGGATTTAGGGTTAGGGTGCGGGTAAGGTGAGTGCGCGATAGTGAGGGACTTAGGGTTAGGGTGCAGGTAAGGTAAGTGTGCAATAGTGAGGGATTTAGCGTTAGGGTGCGGGTAAGGTGTGTGTGCGATAGTGAGGGATTTAGGGTTAGGGTGCATGTAAGGTAAGTGTGCAATAGTGAGGGACTTGGGGTTAGGGTGCGGGTAATGTAAGTGTGCGATAGTGAGGGATTTGAGGGTTAGGGGCGGATTAAGTAAGCTAGGGTTAGGGTGCGAATAAGGTAAGTGCGTGATAGTGACGGACCTTAGGGTTAGGGTTTGGGTTAAGGTTAATGCATAGATAGTTGTGTGTAAGGTGTAGTGTAGGTTTTTAGGTTGTTGGTGTGCTTGTGTTGTGTGCGTGTTGTGTGGAACTGCAAACTCTTTGTTTTGTTAACTGTCGGGATTGTGGTTTGTCAGGCATGTGAACTTTCGTGTTTTTGCGGTTTTGTTCTTGTGGTGTCGGTGTTGTGGTTGTCGGTGTTGTGTACTGTCGGTTTAGTGTAGTAGACCCAAACATATATATATATATATATATATATATATATATATATATATATATATATACAGATATCAAAGGAATACAACAAATAATGTATAATGTGACGCTTATGCACTTGGCTTCTAAGGAATAATAGATACCATATTGTGTCTTACAGTTTGATACAGTGAAGAAGGTGAATGCAAGAATATTGGCACTCTTTGTGCCATCATCTGACATTAAGCGAGGCTCCAGTACTACAAGAGGTGACAGTTACATCTGAACACCATGCTATCTACCATTTATGACTAAGGTCCCCCCGTGACACTGTCACCCAGGATCCACTGACCTAATCTTCTTCAAGGAACTGTCTCAATGGCATCTTTATTCTCAGAATTCAAAATAAGCAGTCCTTTCTTCTTAAATTAATACCATAGTTCTTAATACCCTACACTCATATATGACTGACAACCACACAGAATATTTAGTGATTGTACACCATTCTGTTATCTACACTTTAACATGTCTCACGCCATTCAAATTTCCTAGTCATCTAATTCAGAATTCTGTTGTTTCTTCTCCACCTATGCCAGCAGGCTAGCTACCAATCAATTTATGATCTTCATTTTGTATTCATATAATACTCCACATTCTAAATCACTTTCTGTCAGTAATACTTTGAAATAATGGCTATCTATGGTAGTGATAGGCAAAAGATTACAGTATACCTGCTAAAAGTAGTCTGAACTCACAATCATCTGACCAAAATTTCTGCAGAAATAGTGATCCAGATGCCAGAAGGCTAGCCAACAGTAGGAAGAATTAAGTATCTTCTTTTGTTGGGGGGGGTTAATCTGAGTTTCTATGCTAGCTGATAGTGACAGTTGGGGGTACTGTAGCAAGTCAACACTGCTTGAGAGTGGTCAGGGAAGTCCAAATGAGGATATGCTTGTAGCAATATATGCAGAGGCCAGCACTGATATCAATGCATGCTATACAGAGGGATGGGGGTCACTGGAGATAAAGAATAACAAAACACCTACCTTCACCTGTAGTATCATAGCAGTTAGGACCCACTACTCTGTCACTTCACTAGACAAATCAAGAATGGGAGTTACTGAATGCTCAAAGTTAATGGGCAGTTTAAAAAATATATCAAAAAGGAATGTGACTGCATCGTCTAACACCAAGCTCAAGCATTGCACTTCTCAGTAATTTCAGAGAATTTATGGTGGCTGCCTATATCCAAGAGTCAGCAGTGCGAATGAGAAAACTCCAATGTAATCATTATTCACTAAAATAATGAATGTGCTTCAGACAGCATGAATATTCGGAGGATAATAAACCTGGTGACTTTGGAGAAAAAAAGTTATACAGAAAAAGGGAAAAAAAAAGAAATGCTGTCAGACATGTCATTAGACTCATAAGTGTCTTACTTCAGTGCACTGTTTATCACAAAAAATAACTGGACCTTGGCACTAGAAGATACTGTGGGGGATGCTACAGATAATGAACAACAAATGCTTTTTGCATATGCAGCATGAAGTCCCAGTAAAAAAAAATATATTAAAGCAGTGTCATGTGCAAAGTTTACAAATCGGCTGCCAAGAAGCTGGAGGGTTGTTTTTTCTGTCTCTTTCTGTTTCTAATGTGATACTTTTACAGTCAATATAGTTTTACAAGGCAGAACAGCAAGCAGGTTAAATATCTTTGCTCTCTACCAAGATTTAAACTGTTAATAATCTTTAATATTCAATGCATAGCACTGTGAAGGTGACCAATGTTGTTTCTAATAAGATGAGGAAATAAAAGAAGTTAATTAGATCAACTAACATGGACGTGCCCTTGCACTCCCCACTTCATATTCTGCTTGCAGTGTCTTCTCATTACTAAGCTAGAAGCCTTCATTTATTTGCATACCTATGCCCTGAGACTGAGAAAGGAGCTGTCTGTGGTCCTGATTTAGCTCATTTCACCCATTACAGTCAGACCCTAGTAACATCTGCCATCAGGGCAGCAGAAGCCATGACCCAAGAGAAAGCTATTGAAGCATACTAATATATCCCAGCTCACCGAGTCATCTACATTTCTTGCAATGTGGCAGCTGTCCTTAATGCATTAATAAGGCAGGGGGGGGGCAGAATACTACTTGTTAAAATTCCAACCTTAACACATACACTAAATCTAGCATCTTCTGCTGCACTATCAAACAGAAAAAACACCTACAAGCAATATTACTTAAGGCATTTCAGTTGCACTTTAGGACAAGGCATTGTGTGTCATATCTTGTAACACAGCAGTGAATGAGGTTTATTAACAGATTTAGGTCAATGGAGGATCATCAAGTTTAATATATTGAAGAAGGACTAAAGTAATTACAGTTTGTTGTGCTATCCCAAATCAGAGAGAAGTGACATCTCAGCAACTGATTTATACCAGCTGTAGATCCCGCCTTAGTGCAAATATGTAAATGGGACAAACTGCCAAGGAAATGGGAAGCCATGGTTCTAGAAATCATGCACATCTCAAGTAACTGTAACTTCTTTGTATTCATTTAGTGACTTTCCACGTTCAGTAAAAAAAAAGCAGGAAATGTTTAGTTTAAATTAGAGAGACAGAATTATATAGTATATCCATAGTAGCCCTGAGTAAAAAAAATCATCTCAAATCTTATTCTCATACCCTGTTTGAGAAGGATAAGAACACGGGGCACAGAAATGGATACGCAGTCCTTAAGCCTTTCTCTCATTTTCTAATAAAATCACCTGTTAATTTGTATGTATTTGGATTCTTGGTTCTCTTGTACTCAGGAACAGAGGAAGTATGTGGGATAATAATAAGAACACGGCCCAGGCAGCAAATAATAGTGAGTTAAGGACTCATGCAGCAGACACAGGCTGTTAGCTATTTGCCTGAGATTGTCTTAGCAAATAGAAAATAATACAGACAAGTAGGACAGGCAACATATATGGTAGGTGTTCAAGGTGGAGAAAATCGATATATGTGCAGTAACAGAAACCTGGTTTAAGGCTCCAGAGAGCACCCCAGCACTACCAGGCTACAACTCATACCATACATTTCAGCCACAAAATCTGGACCAAAATACAAAAGGTGGGGGAGTATCCATATTCATAGTGGCACAGCACGATGCTTCAGAGATCATCCACGTGCAACTAACAATGGGCAAAACTGCTATTCAACTTATAGCTTGCTACAGATCACCCACCATGTCCCAGGACCCCCACTCCACATTCTTGGAAACACTTGGGAAACATAAAGGTTCTACCAAACACCCTGATATTGGGTGATTTCAATTACCCAAACATTAACTGGGAGAACTACTCAAGTAAAACCTCACTTGCCCAACATTTCCTAGAATTTATAAACTCAAACACCCTGGATCAACTGGTCAACACCCCCACCAGAGGTGACAACATATTGGACCTGTTCTTCACCAACACTGGCGACCGGTGTTCCACACCAGAGGTCAACCCCTCGCTGGTTAGATCTGACCATAAACTAATCACTCTGGATATCCACATTCTGCCACCACCCCTGGTCAAAGAAACCATGATGAAAAACTTTTCAAAAGCAAATGTCACGTTACTTAAGACCGAGGTGGGAAGTTTCAAAGCCCCCATGCTAAAGGATAACACTGTCCAAGCTGCAAAATCCTTTACTAATGCACTCTATAGGCACCTACAAGAATGCATGGATCGTGCTATCCCAAACAAAACTAAGACTCACTCCTCCAAGAAAAGGAATTCAGTCTGGTGGACACCTGCCATAAACAAGCTATACAATAGAAGGAGTAAACTAGTACAGGAAAGAGTAAAATCCCAAGAAGGGAAGACATCGTTGATCAGTATCAGCAAGAAACTACATTTCCTTATAAAATTATCCAAGGCTAGCTACGAAAGAAAAATTGCCATGGACTCCAAAGATAACCACAAGGCATTCTTTAGCTATGTCAAGAATCTAAGTAGCAATTCTCAGATCTGCCTGGAGTTAGTGCAGAATGGTACAAAATACACTGAACTGACTGATATAGCC